>NC_056741.1:419512867-419650367 GCF_019279795.1 Protopterus annectens
TATATATATATATATATATATATATATATATATATATATATGTGTGTGTGTATAAATATATATATATATATATATATATATATATATATATATATATATATATATATTTATATATACACATACATGTATGTATATATATATATACACACACACACACACACACACACACACACACACACACATACATATAGATCGATAGATAAAATATAAATATAGATATAGATTAATAGATATTCCAAGGTGACAGAGTTTTATAAGCATACAAGCCTTGTCAGTATCCCGCCTCAGTCCTTCACACTATACTTTCTTTCACCAGGAGGGTCATACCAGTGAATCCCAGTATAAATTTGTGGAAAAAACATCTAGTCATATAGTTTATGTTTAAAACAAGATAGCATGTTTTAATGGTGAATATGCAGAGGGAGCTTATTCCAGAGGTTTAGACAGTCTTCTTACAGCTTTTCCCAGTCAGAGGGTCGCAAAAAGTGGAAACTCCAGTCCACTAATGACTGGCAGTGAATTTTTACGGTTTCGAGTTGCCAGCCAGGCACCCAACCTTCAATGAAGGCACACCCACACAAGCTCACACCTACCTGCAGGTCTTTAACATCACTTGACCGTGGGGAGTTAATGCAGACTCTGAATAGAAGGAGCTCCAGCTGAGAATCGAACCAGAAAGCCTCTTGCTGTGAGGCCACAACACTAACAGCTGCACCACCACAGCCTAGAGGTTTAAGCAATGCTGCATTATAAAACTGTCCCTCTACCATGTTTTATTTATCTGTTGGTGAAGATTTACGTCCTTGGTTCTAGAACTGGTGGAGAAACAGGAGGTCTATGGCAATCTGGTCTATAACACACACACACACACACACACACACACACACACACACACACACACACACACACACACACACACACACACACACACACACACACACTCACACACACACACACGTGCGTCCGCACTCATGATATATTATACATCTATCTCTATATATATACTTTATATGGAACCCGGACACTTGCGCAAATTTAACTTTTACCGAAAGTCAAATTCGCACTCACACATACCCAAAATTGCTGTTCATTGAAGCAGCAATTTCGGGTATGTGTGAGTGGTGTGCCGGTTGCACTGTCATGCGTGTAAGGGAATATTCCTTTACTCCACTGTAGTGCGACCTTGGAGTGAGAATATTTAAGTAGGGGGAGTGTGGGGGGCACCCACCCACGTTGAGGGGTGCAGGGGGGGCGAAGCCCCCCTTCAAAAACATTTAATTAGTTTTTTTTTTTCACAGTTTAATGGAAGCGTTAAACTGTGATCGGTATATATCGATTCAGACACTTGCTTTTTTGGGCAAGTGTCCTAGATCTATATATATATATATATATATATATATATATGTATAGATATATTTATATATATATATATATATATATATATATATATATATATATAAATAGCTATACATACATATACATATATATATATATATATATATATATATATATATATATAAATAGCTATACATATACATATATATATATATATATATATATAGATATATATATATAATATATATATATACATATATATATATATACATATATATATATATATATATATATGTGTGTGTGTATATATAAATATCGCTCTGTGTATATATATCTAGGGTCTATATTATAATCTTGAAATCTGACAATATTGAATATGATATTGTCGATATGAGGATAGCGAAAACACACTACATTGAATGTTTAAACGGAAAATCTCTGTAGGGGGAGATTACAGGGGAGATACACACTATTTATTTATTTTTTTTTTATTTAGTATTTTTTTATTTGTTTCAATGGTTTAAGACTTCGATCACTAAAGTTCAATCCTTACTGATTTGAAGTTTTAAACCTTCGAGATTATAATATAGACCCTATATATATATATATATATATATATATATATATATATATACAGAGAGAGAGAGATAGATAGAAATAGATGCATATAATTATATATATATATATATATATATATATATATATATATATATATATATATATATATATATATAAAATCCGCGGTGGTGGTATTGCGTTAGCGTTGTCGCCTCACAGACGTTGTCCTGTTCGATTCTCAGCTAAAGCGTCTTCTGTGGAGACATGCGTGAATGGGCGTACCTTTATTGAAGGTTGTGCGTTAGGGCCGGCAACTCAGCACGTAAAAATCAACTGCCAATCATTAGTGGACCGGAGTTCCGTTGTGGCGACCCCTAACCGGGAAAAGCCGAAAGACACAACAACATATATATATATATATATATATATATATATATATATATATATTACATCGCTGTGTGTGTGTGTGTGTGTGTGTGTGTGTGTGTGTGTGTGTGTGTGTGTATAGACATATATATATATATATATATATATATAGATGGATCTACTTCAGTAGATCGAACTTTTACAAGTTCGAACCACATATGGCCGAGACCATATGTTCGAACTCGTAAAAGTTCAAACACTGAAGTAGAAACAAATAAAATAACAAAACATAAAACTAAACGTGTGTAGCAGGGGGATACGCCCCGCCGCACCCCCACACCCCCTTCCTTAAATATACCAACTCCAAGATCGCACTACATTGCAGAAATAGGAAATCTTCCCTTTCTGCACTGTACGGAGATCTCCATTCAGTCTCGGCCATATGAGGTTTGAACTTGTAAACGTTTGATCTACTGAAGGGGACCCATATATATATATATATATATATATATATATATATATATATATATAGATATATATATATATATATTTATATACATATATATATAATACAATTGAAACAGTGCAATGTTGATGTAAACGTCATTAACATCAACAACTAAAGGTTGATAAAGCAACTGTCAACACATCACTATGCATGCACTGCAGACTACCCTTATAGCATGTAAATAATCTTTAAAAAGAGTCAAAAGCATCCTGCCTGAGGTACCTGTATCCTCCCACAACCCCTGCTAGTTATACATATACAAACTTCAATAGTGTACAGTCCCCACTATGGTGCTTATTCCTCAACCACGGGGATTGATCTCGTGCACCTGTTGAGCATCTGTTTAGTCGACTTTAATAACAGTCATGTATATACACACACACACACACACACACACACACACACACACACACACATATATATATATATATATATATATATATATATATATATATATATAGATATATATATATATATATGCAAATGCCGGTATTTTCTTTTGATTGCATTTGTTCGATATCGTCGTGTTAGCTCTTCCAAGGTCAATGTTATGTTATGTTGTTCAACCATGTGTATAGTAGAGCAACTGAACAGGAAGCATATATATATATACATCGACGTTCTAATCATCCAGACCAGAACATCGATGTTCAGAACACTGAAGGTTCAAAATGAACCAAACAAAAACACTTACAAAAACTATTATATGCAAGGGGGCTTCACCACCCTGCACCTCCCCATGTGGCTGTGCCCCCCACACACCCCTACTTTAATGTTCCAACTCCGAGATTGCACTTCAGTGGGGTAAGGGAAATCTCCTGTTTACCGCTATATGTGGTAGCGCTAAACGGGAGATTTCCCGTACCCTACCTGCAATGCCAACACTCAGGTGGCACACACACACACACACAACATGCAGGGAACCTTGCTGCCCTGCATACACACCCAAAATTCTACAATTTTACTTACCTGGCACTTCCACTTTAAACCTTCGATGTTCTGAACATCAATGTTCTGGTCTCGATGATCAGAATTTCGATGTTCTGAACATTCGATTATTCAAAGTTGATGTATATATATATATATATATATATATATATATATATATATATATATAGATAGATAGATAGATATAGATATCCCATACAAATGTTAAAAATAATACAGTTTTCTTCATAGAAATCTTCTAAAAGGTTTGTAAGATTGTCTGTAACAGCCAGTAAGTAGACTAGGGTGAAACGCAAGAGAGGTAAATCCATTTTAAAATCCTCATGTAGCCCCAATACTACTGATTCGAGTACTTCAGAGTTTTCTTCAAATCCACCCAGTACTGACACTGAAACAGATTTTGTGGATGCCTTGGAAGCAGCATCACCAGTGTATAAAAAATCTAGAGGCAAAGGAGGCCCTTTAGGAGAGGAGGAAGGAAACACTGTAAACAATCTAGGGGAGTAACGTGGAACAATCATTCAGGGATTTGGTCAAGATGTAACAAGAGAAAATGGGACTGAAAATATGGACAATTTATTTGACAGTTTGACTGATTTTGAGTTATCTGCAAATGAGAAAAGTGTACTTAAAGGATTGGGCCATGTAGCTTCTAACTATGTATATCAATATGATTGCATGGATGCAAAACATTTTTGTATGAATTATATTTCTTTAGTTCTAGAAGTGATGGTGCTGATATGTCACATTCTGATTTTCGAATTACAAAATCGACCTTTCATCCACCCTATGACCCTAGGGTTAAAATGTTTGAGGAAATGTTGTTACATGATTTGCATGCACATCAAGATGTCATATTTAGGGATCATGGTGACAATCTCACGAGATGTGAAAGCCAATCATTGATGCAGTTAAAAAAACAATAAGGAAATGGTTGTAGTCAAAGCTGATAAAGATGAGGCCACTGTATTGTGGGGGACATCTGAATACATTAATGAGGACAAGAGACAATTGGATGATGGCAGGTTTTATTTTAAACTGCCTTTGGATCCAACCATGGACTTCAAGAGAAAGATAGATGGTTTTCTCTTGAAGTCAAAAAATGATAGTCTGATATCAGAATTTTTGTATAAACAATATTATATTGCCAAAAATACACAAAGTAGTGGATTCCCCTCCTGGCAGACCCATAGTATTGGGTAGAGGTTCTTTAACTGAACCTCTATCGATGTACTTGGAACATCAACTTAAACCTTTGTTAAAGTTAATAAGGGCTAGATTGAAGGACTCTACTGAACTTTTATGATTGATGAATGGTTTACAAGTTGCACCTGGATCCCACCTCTGCACTTTGGATGTTCAGTCTCTATACACAAGCATTCCACATGTATGGGGTATTAGAGCACTGAGGTATTGGCTGGAGCAATATGGGTTTATTCATTAGAATATTCTGAATTTCTCATTACTTTGGTACAATTGGTTCTGGAGCATAGTGTGTTTTATTTTGATGGACAATGTTATCTACAGGTTAAAGGCACAGCTATGGTACCACCTTTGCCCCTATTTACACAGATCTCTTTATGGGATACTTAGAGTGTAAATTGATTTATAGTGAAAAAAATCCCTTTAAGAAAGAATTGGCTATGTGGCGACATTTTCTGTATGATTGTTGGTGCATTTGGTCTGGGACTGTGGAGACTTGGTCTAGTTTGTGGCATACCTAAATTCTAATGAGTTTGATTTAAAGCTTGTTGACAGGCTTGAACTTTTTAATATTGATTTCCTGGATGTCTACATTACTAAGGCTTTAGATGGGACGATGGTCACCAGCCTCTATAGAAAACCTTTCACTAAAAATGATTTATTGGAGGCAAGTAGTTGCCATCCAAAACATATGATAGTGAATATACCCAAAGCACAGTTTCAAAGACTGAGACATATTTTTAGTGATGATATGGGTTTTAAAACAAAGGCCAACAAAATAAGTGATAGGTTTATTAATAGGGGTTATAATGTATCAAATGTGAAGATGGAAAAAGCAAGGGCATTCTTATTTGCAATGGTGATGGACAAGTTGACAGACGAGATCAGACAGGAGTCCCCGTGGACTTTGATGTTTGCAGATGACATTGTGATCTGTAGTGAGAGTAGGGAACAGGTGGAGGAGACCCTGGAGAAGTGGAGATATGCTTTAGAGAGAAGAGGAATGAAGGTCAGCAGGACTAAGACAGAATATATGTGTGTGAATGAGAGGGAGGATAGAGGAATGGTGAGGATGCAGGGAGTAGAGGTGGCGAAGGTGGATGAGTTTAAATACTTGGGATCAACAGTTCAGAGTAATGGTGAGTGTGGAAGAGAGGTGAAGAAGAGAGTACAGGCAGGATGGAGTGGGTGGAGAAGAGTGTCATGAGTGATTTGTGAAAGACGAATACCAGTAAGAGTGAAAGAGAAGGTCTACAAGAGGGTAGTGAGACCAGCTATGTTATATGGGTTGGAGACAGTGGCATTGACAAAAAGGCAGGAGTCAGAGCTTGACGTGGCAGAGTTGAAGATGTTAAGATTTGCACTGGGTGTGACGAGGATGGACAGGATTAGGAATAAGTATATTAGAGGGTCAGCCTAGGTTGAAAGGTTTGGAGACAAAGCCAGAGAGGCAAGATTACGTTGGTTTGGACATGTGCTGAGGATGGATGCAGAGTATATTGGGAAAAAGATGCTAAGGATGAAGCTGCCAGGTAACAGGAAAAGAGGAAGGCCTAAGATCAGGTTTATGGATGTGGTGAGAGAGGACATGCAGGTGGTTGGTATGACAGTGCAAGATGCAGAGGACAGGAAGAAATGGAAACAGTTGATCTGCTGTGGCGACCCGTAATGGGAGCAGCCAAAAGAAGAAGATTGAATTTCAAAAGGGAACCCTTGTTAGTAAACACAGATATGGTTGAGCATGGGTCCCATGAACACAATTCATCAAAGTTAAGGTTTGTCACTAGTTATGGCACAAATACATTTAAGATCAAAGAGGTTTTTGATAGATATTGGAAACTTTTAAAATCAGATGCATTCTTTGATCAATGCCTGGGTGAAAATTGGTCATATAGTTATCGACATGGGAGAAATATTGGTGAATCACTCCCTTGGTTTAAGAAAATAGATCTGGGTAAGGAAGAAGTTAAGGAGAAAGTCATTAAGGGATGTAATAGTTGTGGCAATTGTGTCTACTGAAGGGTGGTGTCCAGAACCAAATCATTTACATAATTCAATACTGCAAGGGTTTTCGAAATTAGATGATCGATTACTTGTTGTACAGAATGGGTGGTTTAATTATATGGCAATTTGTCAGAGCAGGGCATTCTATGTAGGACAGACTTCTAGGTCCTTCAAAAGTAGAATAGCCGTACATTTGAGTGACATGAATTGTAAATGCCATAGGAGTGTGCTTTGCAAGCATAAATTAAGCAGTGTAAGAAACTTCTTTGTGTAGAAGATTTTCAGTCCATATATTTCTAGTTAATCACTGTATATTAATCAGATTAGACAATAGTAGTAGAAGTAGCGAACTTGAACTCGTCTTAAGTCAAAACAAAACAAAAAATAATAATAGAAAATATATAATTGTACAGCATTTCTAAGTATTCGAAGGTAATCCAAGCAAGGCAGGCAGTCTGTTTTCAGTCAAAAATCCTTTATTAAGTACACAGACAAGTGATCCAAGTAAAACAAAAATAGAGTAGCATTATATATATTTGTTCCATTTCTGTTATTAGTGTTTGTTGTAACTGTGAAATAGGAAAGTGTATGATAATATCCATTTATTTAATATATCACTTTAACTCAGTGTTATTTAATGGTGAAGGTTTATAATTTTCTGTATTCACACTGATGAGGCCAGGGGCAAAACCAGTCTGTGTAATAGTCAGATTGTTGCATTCTTTATGCTGCTATGATGCTTGTTTTGAAGTAAAGCTATTGAGCATACTAAACACATGTGTGTGTGGCTCGTTTTCTGCCCTAGTCTATAATATTAGGGCGAACTGAATCCTTTTTATTTTTTGAGTGCTGGACTGTGTTGGATTTTATATATATATAGATATATATGGTTCCACTTCATATCATCGAATTATCATTTCGACATTGAAAACCATTTTCATCGAAAACTCATTTCATCGAATCTCAAATCAAATGAAGCAACTACAAATAACATTCCACAATGTTTCTACTACGTTTATGCAGGGGCAAGCCCCTGCACAACTATTAAATATACCAACTTCAAGTTCGCACTACAGTGGGGTTAGGAAATTACCTTTTTCCCCCCACTGTAGTGCAACCTTGGAGTTGGTATATTTAATTACGGGGGGGGGGGTGCAGGGGCTTACCCCCTGCATACACATAGTACAAAGTGTCTGGGATGTTATTTGTAGTTGCTTCATAGTTTTCAATGATTTGAGATTCGATGAAATGAGTTTTCGATTAAATGGGTTTTCAATGATATGAAGTGGAACCATATATATATATATATATATATATATATATATATATATATATATATATATCTTCATAACACTGAAAATGAGAAAATGTCATAATATAGAAGACCAAAACACTGAAAACTCAAAACACTGAAACTCAAAACACTGGAAACACATATGATACATATACTGAGTTTAAACAACATAAATCATAGCACTTTCCACCAAGTGTGGTGAAGTGCAATCTTGGAGTTGTAGCAGGGGGTGTGGGGGTCTTTATTAGAGCATCGATGTTTCAGAATATCGAATGTTCTCATATCAAACCCTATTCAGCAAACACTGAAAATAGCGAAGCTGCAAAAAATCAAATTTTTTTCCAAGGGAAATAATTTGGTTGTCCATTTCTGTCACTTCACTATTTTCAGCGCTGTGGTGGAACGTTACTGGTCGGGTTCAGGTAAGTGTGCAATTGTGTGGACTTGAGGGTTAGGACAGGTTAGGTGAGTTAGGGCGCAGGTCAGGTAAGTGTGAGATTGTGTGGACATGAGGGTTAGGGTGGGGTAGCTGAGTTAGGGTTAGGGCGCGGCTGAGGTGAGTGTGCGATAGTGATGGACCTTAGGGTTAGGGTTTGGGTTAAAGTAAGTGGATAGTTAGTGGTGTATGTAGAGTTTAGTGTAGGGTTAGATGTAAGATTTTAGGTGTATGTGTGTGGATTGCTGTTTGTTTGGTGTGCTTGTGTTGTGTGTATGTGTTTTGAAACAGTGAATTTTTTTCCCTAGGAAAACATTTGCTGTTCTGAATGTTTGATGTTGTCAGCGTTCGCTGAATTGGGCTTGATATTAGAACATTCGAAGTTTTGACACTTCAATGTTCTAATATAGACCCCATGGGGGGGTGCATGGGGGGCTTTCCCACCTGCTTACACTTGGTGGAAAGTGCTATGATTTATATTGTTTAAAGTCAGTATATGTATGATATGTGTTTTCAGTGTTTTGAGTTTCAGTGTTCATAGATTCATAGGTAGGTACTAGACTATTGGCCCTAGGGCCTATACAAGCATAGCCAAAAAGGTACCCTGGCTTTCGCCATCCAAGAAAATTATTTTCCTGTGCCCCTGTC
This sequence comes from Protopterus annectens, assembly GCF_019279795.1. NCBI lineage: Eukaryota > Metazoa > Chordata > Ceratodontiformes > Protopteridae > Protopterus > Protopterus annectens. The sequence goes on from NC_056741.1 coordinate 419,522,168, forward strand.
AAGCAGAACCACAGAAGTGATCCCTGAGGTGAATTTTCTATTACCCATCCAATCATCAAGATTTTTCTTGAAGAGTGCTAATGAGGAGCTCTGTTTGACATAGATAGGTAGTCTGTTTCAGAGTATGGGAAGTCTCTGGGACAGGAATCTATCCCTCCAGTATGTTCTGTTTATTGTGGTGACAAGTTTTAGGCCCCTAGAGCGTGGAGCTCGGAGGGACTCGGATTTCCTTAAGTGGAGCATGTCCAACAGCTCTGGGTTTGACATAGCTTTGTATGTTAGGCAGAGATCGCCTCTGAGTAGGCGATATGTGATGGAGTAAAGCTGGAGTTTTTTGAGATGGTCTGCGTAAGGCATCTGATTGAGGCCAGTAATCCTCTTTGTGAGGTATTTTTGCGGCCTTTCCATTTGTTGTAGATGTCTTGTGAGCCACATACCAAAAGGGGCGTTGTACTCTATAATGGGTCTAATGAGTGATGAGTAGAGGGGAACAATGACCTCTTTTTTCTGGATGAGAAACCTTTTGTGATGAGGTGTGCCATGTAGAAGGATTTCCTGACCACTGTGGCGATGTGATTATCAAAGGAGAGACTACTGTCCACCTGTGTCCCAAGGTCTCTTATCACACTTTCAGTGTTAAGTAGACTACCACCTATGTGGTAGTTCATGGGTAGAGAGTTTTTACCAAAGGGGATGACAATGCACGTTTTGGCATTAAGCTTGAGACCATGTCTTTGACACCAGGCATCTGTCTCAGTCTGGCCCTTTTGTAGGATGTCTACATCATTAGGAGTTTCGATTATGGCTCCTAGTTTGCAGTCATCTGCGTATTTAGTTAGCCAAAGACCTTCTATGTTAGCCTGTACATCAGAGAAGTAGATACCAAACAGGAGAGGACCCAGGACTGAACCCTATGGTACTCCACTTGTCACTAGTCTGAAGTATGATTTGGAGTCTGCTACTTTCACAGTGTGGGTTCTGTCAGTAAGCCATTTGGCAACCCATCTTGTGACATAGGGATTTATACCTAGTTTAGTGAGTTTATCTATAATTCCAGAGTGGGGGATGGTGTTGAACACCTTGGCGAGATCTAGATAGGGTGTGTGAACCACTTTACCCTCATCTATGGCTTTGGTGACTACTTCAAAGAAGTCTATCAGGTTTAGGACAAATGATCTGCCTTTTAAATACCCAAACTGTGTGGGGTCCAGAGTTTGGAGATCTCCAATGTCTTTGTTTATGAGTTCCATGATGTGTTTTGAGTTTTCAAGATTTTGAAAGTTTCAGTGTTTTGAGCTTTCAGTGTTATGAAGTGAATCCATATATATATATATATATATATATATATATATATATATATATATATATATATATATATATATATATATATATATATATATATATATGTATATATATATATATATATTTATATATATATATATATATGGGTCTACAATGCTTCATCGAAATTGCATTATTTCGAAAAAGAATACTAAACCTCCACTAATGCAGAAGTGCACTTAAACGACAGTGCACTTTCGTGATTATCAGTTCAATAACCCAATATGAAACAGCAAAAAATACAAAAAACAGTGTGGGGGCTGCATCCCCCACACCTCCTCTACTTAAATATACTAACTTCGAGATCACACTACAGTGGGGAAACAGGTAAATTCCCTTTTCCCCACTGTAGTGTGTTTCTTATCAGTTCGTTGAACCGAAAATCCCAAAAGTGCAGTTTTGTTTAAGTGTACTTTCACGCTAGTGGAGGTCTACTAGTCTTTTTCGAAATAATGCAATTTTGATCAAAACTAGTAGAACCATATATATATATATATATATATATATATATATATATATATAGTTAGATAGATGCACGCATACATATACATACATACACACACACACACACACACACACACACACACACATATATATATATATATATATATATATATGTATATAACATACATATGTAAATATATGTCACTATGGTACAGCAGTAATTAGTACACCTACTTTACAGTTCTTGGCTCTATTTTGGAGTTTGCATGAACTCCTTGTCCTGTTTTTTTTTTGAAAGGGCATTCCCGTTTCCTACCATAACCCAATTTGCTTTTGTTATGCACATGGTCTGTGGGTCAATATGATTAAATCACCAATGAAATCAGGACATCAGAGCAGAAGTCCAATCACACAGAAGATCAAAAAGAACAGATCACAGTGGTTTTGGTTCATGTGTAGGATAGCAGAAGACAATCTGGTAATGAAAATTTGGGACACACACATAAGGAAGACAAGAAGAAACAGGGGTGTCCAGCAAAGAGATGGATGGATTGAGATTAAGAAGACCTGCAACAATCAGTCATGACTGTCAAAGAAGGTAGGGCAGTGGCATCCAATCAAGAGAGATGGCATTGGTGATGATGGCAAGTGTGTGTGTGTGTGTGTGTGTGTGTGTGTGTGTGTGTGTGTGTGTGTGTGTGTGTGTGTGTGTGTGTGTGTGTGTGTGTGTGTGTGTGAATGAATGTCTGTATGTGTATGTGTGTATGTGTGAGTGTGCATGTACAAGCATTTCCTGCAGTAGACGAGTACCTCAGAATTAGTTCTCTCCACTCTACCCATTGTGTGCTGGCACAGGTCTGGCTCTATCACAACCTAAACAGATTAAAGTAGGTACCTTTGATAAAGAATGAATAAATGAATTCTCAAAGCAATAACTTGCATTTTATTAGGTAGAATGATATTTGAAAAAGAGCACAGAGAGAAGGACTTGTTACTTGTCAGTCTGGTTTAATTAAGAGAAGTTCTTCTGCCAATTCCTGTTGCACTTCACATAAATGAGTAATTGTTTAGCTAAGACAGTACAGGCGTTATATTACCTTCATGGGTTTTTCTAATGGATGCTGGCATGGGAAAGTTACATCATCTCACATACTGCTGCTACAAGTGACCCCTGTAATAATAACATCAAAGAATGAAATATAGGTTAATGATGATATATATGCAGTCTGAGTTTTCAAATGAGGTACGGCACCCACCCACCCCTTCTGATAAATCAGTCTGCCCCATTCTTAAATGCCCTGGCTTAGATTCGCCCAGAACAGTAGTTTTGTATGCCTGCCATTATTGCATGCTGTTAGTCTGCTTGTGTTCTTGTTCTCTGTAGATGGAATATGGAATAAAATGCTGATGATGTCACATCAAGTCCATTATTTCTAGCTAGAAATAAATATGCAAACATACATAACACTGCCTGTCAAATAAGGAGATGAGCACACTCCATAATAAATTAACAGATGCATTCAGATAATCTGTAATGATGTCTGCCCTGCAGTAATAATTATCTTGGAGTAATAGGGACAGAGCTGTTTAAGAAAAAAATGTTGACGTTATTAGACTATAGAATTACTGCATTCTGCCTTTGGATGATAAGACGAAGCTAGGACTGGAAGCATACAAAAAACTTTTACTCTCTCAAGGTATAATGTGTAGTAGCATACAAATCTGTATGATTATTGGTTATCCAGAAATCAGCTCCCTGCCTGATACGTTTAGATAATGATATCTGCAGGACAACAAGCAGTGCGTGCCGTCTTCTGTGCATAGCATTCGGTGTCATTTCATATGCAGCAAAATCTTAATTACATATCAAGTTCCCAAACCGAATAATGAAAACAATACACAAGTGCAAGGACTTTCGCTTTAGCAGTCAATTTTCAAGACAAACTTTCTTGCAGCAGTATTGTCAAATATAACTTCTACTCACTACTATCAGCCATTTGTTAACAGTCAAATAGTCCCCGTCCACCTAAGGCTAATGTCTTTTCAGCACCAGTTAGTGTGAACCTCATAATAATGAACTGCTACTAATGCAGGTATGGGTACTAAGTAGTAAACTGCAAACACTAATAAAATGAATTATTCAAACACATATAACAAGATGAAAGTAAGAACTAGTCTATTACAATTTATTCTATGCACGTACCAAATCCCAAGTCTTAATCCATAAACAAAACAGGGATACTGACTGGATGTTTCTTTTACAAAAGTTCCTCCCTTTTAGATCTGTTTTCATGGCAACTACAATTATTACAACTGTAATTTCATTCATTAGGAAGACACTTACAGTGATATTCATAAAATTCAGGTACAGTCCCACAAGTTTATGAGATTAATTCAGGCATACAGCTAAAACAGGATGTGTTCTAGTTGAAGTTACTATTCCTAAGTGATCAGTTAACTTGAGAGAAATAATCCATTCCAAACTTAGTTTGAAAGAATTGTAGCCCCAATTATCAGATATAAGAAAGTTCCAATGTTGTGGTCTTTTTTTTTTTTTTTGTAAATTTCATTTGACAATGTTACACCTAGGAGTTGGTGCAATTTGATGACTGGGGATATCCCAAGCATGCACCAGCTTTCCAATATTCTGAGAGTTTCATTGTGGGTATGACATTATAGGAGGGTTGTGTTGACTTAATTATCGTAGCTTTGTTTAGGTAACACCTTTGACCTCATATAGCCTTGTGGGAACATATAATCTGCTAACAATGCCCTGACCTTTCTGCAGTCATGCAGCTCTAAACATAATTCTGCAAGTTTTCACAGCAGTGGATATTACAGATCATGGCGTTATTAAGAGCCAGTTGTGCTTTGTAGCTGCAGTTTTCATTATTTATTTGCAGACACTATGATGCAATGTTATCCCAGGACAAGTGTCCTGACATGAAGTTCCATGCATGGATAGAGGACGTTAGCAATCTCTGTGCTTATATTAAAGTGAAGTGATGCAGTCTCTTTAATTCTATATATATAGTTAGATAGATGCACGCATACATATACATACATACACACACACACACACACACACACACACACACACACATATATATATATATATATATATATATATGTATATAAAATACATATGTAAATATATATCACTATGGTACAGCAGTAATTAGTACACCTACTTTACAGTTCTTGGCTCTATTTTGGAGTCTGCATGAACTCCTTGTCCTGTTGTGTATGTGTTTTTTTTTTTTTTTTTGAAAGGGCATTCCCGTTTCCTACCATAACCCAATTTGCTTTTGGTCTGTGGGTCAATATGATTAAATCACCAATGAAATCAGGACATCAGAGCAGAAGTCCAAGTAGCTCCCATCACACAGAAGATGAAAAAGAAGAGATTACAGTGGTTTTGGTTCATGTGTAGGATAGCAGAAGACAATCTTGAAATTAAAATTTGGGACACACACATAAGGAAGACAAGAAGTAACAGGGGTGTCCAGCAAAGAGATGGATGGATTGAGATTAAGAAGACCTGTAACAATCAGTCATGACTGTGAAAGAAGGTAGGACAGTGGCATCCAATCAAGAGAGATGGCATTGGTGATGATGGCGAGTGTGTGTGTGTGTGTGTGTGTGTGTGTGTGTGTGTGTGTGTGTGTGTGTGTGTGTGTGTGTGTGTGTGTGTGTGTGTGTGTGTGTGTGTGAATGAATGTGTGTATGTGTATGTGTGTATGTGTGAGTGTGCATGTACAAGCATTTCCTGCAGTAGACGAGTACCTCAGAATTAGTTCTCTCCACTCTACCCATTGTGTGCTGGCACAGGTCTGGCTCTATCACAGCCTAAACAGATTAAAGTAGGTATCGTTGATAAAGAATGAATAAATGAATTCTCAAAGCAATAACTTGCATTTTATTAGGTAGAATGATATTTGAAAAAGAGCACAGAGAGAAGGACTTGTTACTTGTCAGTCTGGTTTAATTAAGGGAAGTTCTTCTGCCAATTCCTGTTGCATTTCACATAAATGAGTAATTGTTTAGCTAAGACAGTACAGGCGTTATATTACCTTCATGGATTTTTCTAATGGATGCTGGCGTGGGAAAGTTACATCATCTCACATACTGCTGCTACAAGTGACCCCTGTAATAATAACATCAAAGAATGAAATATAGGTAAATGATTTTCTGAAGAAGTTTGCCTAGGAAGGCATTCGAAAAGCGCTTCAATAAATATCCTTTTTCATAAACTGGGACTGTTGCTTAGGCAGTGTTTAAATTGACAGTATTGTGCTGTGGAGATTTTGCTGTTTGGTGCACTTCTTGGTTCGCTTTTTTGTGGTTTATTGGTTTATTTACAATTTCTTGGTTTGGAGTCTGCTTCAATATCAGACACAGTAGTGACTGAATAAAAGAACATTATTTTCAGTCTTATTTTCAGGTGCAACTTCTTTAATCACTTTGGCCTACAAATAACAGCAAAATGGTTCAGCCGTTTACAACTCTTACACCTTCTGCCTCATGTAGCACGCTGCTTTTAATCAGCATGGTATCGGTTATACCTTACACATTTGCCATGCTTATTCTCATGTATTTTATTACTTTTACTAAAATTATATCTCTTTTTAAATTTACTATTTTCTCTGCATTTCACCACACACACACACACACACACACACACACACACACACACACACACACACACACACCATTTGCCATATTTAAATTACCATTTAGCTTCTTTACTAATTTTGTCTCTCTGGTGATTTGTATGGCTTTTTCTGAAGTTAGATTTATTTCAAGCTACATGATTTGTAGACAACTGTTGCATTTTTCAACAAGGAAATTCAACTTCACAAACAGAGCAGCCCTAGTACATTGTGCACACTTTTTGTTCTGGGGTTTTGTCACAGTAGCTCATTTGTTTAGCTATAACATGTACATTTATATTAAATAATCCCTACTTCCTTTGACTCCTTTCCTTCAAGGATGTTCAAGTCTTTATTCAATAATGTTAAATATTCCTATATATCCTTATACATCCATACTTTTTGCTTAAGGTGAGCACAAATTTATAAATGTATTGTGAATTTTTTTTCAAAGTAGGGCTTTAATTGTCCATAGTTTACCACTGCCTATAAATTTGTTTTGGAGTCAAATTTGTTTCCATTTGTACTTATTCTGATTCTGTCTGTTAATATAACTTCTTCTTCTTTCGGCTTTTCCCGGTTAGGGTTGCCACTGTGGATCACCTGTCCACTCATGATTGGCAGTGGAGTTTTTACGGTGTTGAGTTGCCAGCCCGGCACCCAACCTTCCACAGAAGGCACATACACCCACACACTCATGCCTAGGGCCAATTTAGAGTGTCCAATCCACCTACAGCATGTCTTTGGGATGTGGGAGGAAACTGGAGCACCCAGAGAAAACCCACGGGACCACAGGGAGGACATGCAGACTCCACACAGAAGGCACCCCAGCCGAGGATCAAACTGGAGAGCCTCTTGCTGTGAGGCAGCAACGCTAACTGCTGCACCACTACGGCTGCCCCTGTCTGTTAATATAACTACTCTTATTCAATTAGTCAGCGAGTTCCCTACCAGAATTCATTAATCAACAAATAAAGCCACTATCATAAACTGGATAGTGACTATAAATCCATTAAATATATATCAATCTGCTATAGTACCAGACTCACTAACTGACCATCATCCTAGCTATATAATTAGATCCTACATAACATCAAAACTTTTAACACAGTAGATCTTTGCAACTTAAGCAAATTTAATCCAAATGTTTTCAAGCAAACTCTGAACCAATGCAACTGGTAAATCCTCAAAAATACTCCATCAGACAATGCCACTACCATTTTCAATAATATACCACTAGACATACTAAGCAAGCAGGTCACCTTAACGAGAAAAATCCCAAAGACTATACCAGCACCCTGTTTGAATTTCCTAAACTTATGAAAGAAAGTGTTAAATTGTTGCAACTACGGCACAAGAACAGATCACCAGCCTGATTATATTATATTGTATGTAGAATTAAGATAATAATTTCCATTGCCTTTACAAGGATGAAGATCTAGATAAATGTCCTTGGCTTAAGCTTCAAACATTTTTGTAAGCAAATATGCTTGAAAAAATAAGACAAACTGATAAAAGACATGAAAATACATGCTAGGTTTCTTTCACCTGCAAAGATATTAGCATGCTATTTTTCCACTAGCAAATGCTCTCTGTAGGAGACATGAAATCTGCAGCAGAAGGCAGATGGCCAGGAGAATTTTATATATTATGTTATGATCAAAATTTACAAAGATTTTTTCATGCATCTGCAGAGTTATTTATTTTATTTTTTTTTGTCATTGCTGACTACTTTTACTTGGAGTTGAGTTGCCTATAAGTGCAAGCAATTAATCCTCCGAGTTTTGAACATTCTTTCTTGAGGGAGATGTGAAATTTTATGGCACAGCTCAGCAAAAAATAAAATCTGAAATTATGGGAAGTGAGTAAGAGATAGTAGTCTCCCCAGCAGCCTTAATATTTAAATGCATTTAATAGACCAGTGCATAATTTAGTTTTATTTAATGGTAAACAGTGTGCTCTTTCTTAGGATTCAAAGTTAATGTTTTCTGAAAACATACAAACTGTTTTTCACATCTGGGAGGGAAAAAAGAGATAAAAAAGAACAGCCATCGATCAGTGCAAGTGAAAACATAGGCTGTGCCACGTGCTTTAGTGGCGGTAACTGTAATTTTATGTTAGGTAATGCCTGTGGGTGTAGCTGTCAATTTGTAGCAATTGTTCCTATCTAGAGAGTTACACTTCATTTGATGAAAATGTGCAAAGTTTTTGTGTGATTGTTCTAGGTTAATAGGGGACAGGGTGTTCTTAAAATGCATTTACTTTTTTGTTTGAGGGGTTTCATCAAAACAAAAATTCTTGAAAATATGTTATAGGTTCAAATGGAGATGAGACATAACTGCATAGAAGATCACCCTGTCAATGTATGCATGTAAGACAAAAGTTAGAAATATACACAAAAAACTTGTCATGTAGGATAGGCAGGAATAATAGCTTTTTAACATAATGGCTACCATAGCCATATTACACTGGAATGCAATGGGCCTTACAGGTTTAGAAAAAAGATATGAATATTGAATTATATAAAAAAATGCTGAATGAAAACAGCAATGCTACAGGAGACACATTTGGAAAGAAGCAAAGGTGTGAATTTGGCAAAAAAGGGATTTAGGATGGATATTCAGCAGAATATCAGGGACAAAGTAAAATAGAAGTAATAATACTGATAACTAGAGAGGCTCCCAAAAAAAAAAAACAGAAATTAAAGGGAGATTTCTGGTAGCAAGTGGCTTTGGCAAGGGAGGAAGATTACACTGCCATGTATTTATATTCCACTAAAACTGATATTAAGGAGATTAAGAAAATTTTGTGAAAAATAATTAGATTTCATCAGGGAATACTGCATATAAATGTAGAATATAACTTGATTTGCAATAATGAGGTTGTATCACTGTGACCTAGAATGGAAAATATAAAAAAGGGGATATGTTTCTGAAGAAATTTATGAAAATATTTGATATGGAAGAGGCAAATCCACTAGTAAGAATGTGGGCAGAAATTACATATTATTTCCTAAGATATTACTTAGCTAGACTGGATAGAAATTATATTTGACAGGGGCGTGTGCATTTAATTGAAAGCTATGACACACATCCAATAACAATTTCAGGTCATGCACCAATAAAACCTATGATAAACATGTATGATAATGAAGTAAAAATGAGACACTAGTGCTTTCCTATCTACCTGTTAAAAAGAGAGAAATTCAAGGAATAGCTAGTAGAAACTAGTTGAAAATAGAGTAGAAATAAGAGAGAAAGAAATACAGTTAAGAAGTAATACACATTATTTAGAGGGGCTGATAAACATTAAAGTATTTCAGAATAAGGGAAGTGTAACAGAACAAGAAGAGGAGTAAGTGCAGAATGCTAAAGAGAAAATGAGGACATATTTGGATAATAGGCATAAGTTTGGAAAATTGCTATTAAGCAACTATTTTTGATAATGTCAAAGCAGAAAAACTTTTATCAAAATGACTTAGACAACATCAAACTTAAGGAGTCTAAAGAAAAAAAAACAGAGATCCTGTAGAGGATATGGCAACTATGGATATGTGGAAACATTTGCATAAAGCAGGAGTGTGAAAACCAAGAAAGAGCACAAATGGAAATATTTATGGAAGACATAATTTTGCCAAAGTTCGAGGAAGATGAGACTCAATAAGTAATGGTTAAGACAGGAAAAGATGATATAAAAATGATAATGTACAATCAATCTGCATGGAATTTTCCAGGAACAGATGATATTCATGTGGATGTTTGGAAGTTACAAAGTAAGAAAGTGATAAAGATCTGGAAGATTTTATTTAATAGTACTTTAAAAGGAAGAGAAGCACCAGTATATTGGAAGAAAGTTATAGTGACTGTACTACCTGAAGAGGATACAATCTAGTGAGACCCAGCTTCATATAGACCCATTTGGATTTTAAACCATGATTATAGAGTGTTTTGTCTATATTAGCTAAAAGAATGGCAACGGTATTCTCAAAATTGATAGTAATGAATCAATGTGTTTTTGTAAAGAAGAGGCAAACATTTAACAACATTAACAGAAGAATGATGGTCCAGTGAGAAGCAGAATGTAAGAAAATATTGCTATTATTGTTCAGGCTTGATGCAGAGAAAGGATTTGACAGAGTAAGCTGGGATTTTATGAGTACGGCAATGGAAGCATTTGCATTGCCTGACACAATGATAAGGTTAATTAAGAGAATATATGAAGGATGTGAAGCAAGAATTAAAATGGAAGTGTTCCCCTCTGATAAGTTGTGTTTGAGCAGTGGAACAGTGGAACCAGGCAGGGATGTCCTCTTTCCCCTTTATCTGCTTTATATTTAGAGCCATTGACAAAGAAAATAAGGTTCTCAGAAATTCAATGATATAATTGCCATGGTAATCAAGAAAAGTTAGCTTTATTTACAGATGATATTACTTTGTACTTGATAAATCCAGAAAAGAATATCTCAGTGTTGTGGATCATTCTGAGGCAGCTTCAAGTCTTTTCAAGATATAAAATTAATGAAGATAAAACAAAAGCTATAGTCATAAATTATGTACCAAAACACAAATTCGTTCAGCAATGTCCATATTTATGAGGACAAGATAATATGGCGTACTTATGAGTATGGATTAAAAATATTTCTGCTGTGGCATCTATGGGTATGTGGGAAAAGGCTAAACAAAAGGTGATACAAAAAAATATACAAGTAGTGAAAATGTTTTAGCCCCTTTAGTTTTAGGTATAGGTCAAACATATTTTTATCAACCAGAGGAGAAGTTGTGAACAATAATTAATAAGGAATTTATATGGGAGGAGATGTGGGCCAGTATTAAGTGGGATATTTTGATCCTCCCAAAAGAACAAGGTGGTTTATGATTACCTGATTTGAAGGGGCATTTTAAAGCTATGGAGTTAAGGCTCATATGCATAACAGAAGCAGAAAGTTATAGTTCAAAGTGGAAATTCATGATAATGAAGTGGGGGATTCAAAAAATAAGGAGAGTGTGTGATTTTGGATGCAGATCCTTCTGAAGAATAAAAACCACCATGCAAAATATTATATTCAGTGTTGTCTTTTACATCCAGCTTCACCCTGTGGGTTACCTAATCCAACTCGGATCCCAAGACTGGCCATTTCCAAAGACATTGGCCACTTGCTGTCCTACAGCTATCCAAGATCTCATTTGCCATCTTCCAGGACAGCAGCTAGGTCTTGAGCTCTGCTTTGGGTGTATACTTTTTTGTTGTGATTTGCTGATTTCTTGTCACCTATTCCTCCACCATGGCTTTGTGGTTGTATTTTTGGAAGGCAGATAGGTAGTGGTTAGGTTTGGTTAGGTTTAGTCAGTAGGTAGGTAGTGGTCAGGTTTGTTAATGTATAGTTAGTAGATAGCGTTCTTTACTGGTGCTTGATCAATTCCCACCATTGCATTTTTTCTCAGTGTATTAGCTTAAAAAAAATAAAAAGCAGAATGCAAAATGTAGTTAGTAGTGTGCTTTTTTCTTATAGTAGCTTTTCTGTGTGAGCTTCTTAGAGATATTGTTTTTCAATGGATAAAGGTTTTAAAAAGTACATTGCATGCATCCACAAGCTCCTCTCATTGGACACCATGACCATGCATTTACTGCCTTGGGGTTGCTCATTTGGAGGTTGATTGCTGCATTTGTGTCAGCTTTGACACCAGGGCTGTTAAGAGGTTAAGGCTAAGTTAGTCTTTAATGGTCTTCTGGAAATGCAACTTCCTCCTCCTGTCCTGCTAGTAAGTTGGAGAAGAATGATGGGGTCAGAGGGAAGATGCTAAGGACCCCAAAGTGCTTAAAGGGAACTGAAAATGAGTACCCCCCCCCTCCTTCCAACAAGCAAGATCAAAAGGTCTAAAGATCTTCAGCTCCTCTAGCTGCATCTGAATTGGCATCACATTTGACTCTTTGGACCGGTTCCCCATCAGCACTGAAGGTTTTTTCCCTGGTGCTAGGCATCCCTAGCCCATTCCTGTCCAATGGGTTTTCCTCAGGCAGTGTTCACTCTCCCTTTTCACCTTCTACCCCTAAGGAGTTTTCCTATGAGTCATCCCCTTCTCAGCCCTGGATCCAACCATCTCTAGCTCAAGCCTAGTCCTCTGAACCTTATAATGGCAGGCAGATCTCCAAGCCCTATTTGGTAGCCTCTTCAGCTTGGTTGGTCAGATTGGTCAGGAGTATTCAAGCTGCAGAATTGGAGCAGCTGATGTAGTCTTCCTTGCAGGCCATGTGCAACTAGGTCTACTTCCATCAACTTCTGGTCCTAGACTTGGGGTCTTAGCTCCAACTGGTTTGTTTCCTTCCATGCCCTTTTGGTTCTGGGATTTATGGAGCTGGCTGCCTTACCACCATCAGGGTTACATGTGGCAGTGTGGACAATTCTGACTCATACCTCTACCTTGATCTCAGCAACTCCGTTGATCTTGGAGTTGAGCAGGTCTCATTGTTGAGCCTTCAGGGCCAGGATTCCTAGGTCAGAGTTGATGTTTTGAGCCTTGGAGTCATCATTTTCTCTTGGCACTCAATAGTTCAGCTCTAATATCAGCATTAGAGTAAGGGTCCCATTGTTGATACCATCATGGTGGCAACAGCCACAAAAAAAGTAACCTTGGAAGACAGTTCATCAGTCCATCCACCAACAGGGAATCCAGGGAATTGGTTAAGGAAGCATGCCACTGTTGTACTGAGGGAGTTGAATTACCTGGCTCACTTGATATGGCAAAAAAGGGTCATAATCTGAAATGTCAAGAGTAGTTAAGGCATGGCAGGCTCCGTAGTCTCAAAAGACTATTAAAATGTAGTTGTCAACATTACAGTCTACTTCCAATGTGTGAATGTGCCAGCTTTCTATAACAGCCAATGGCACATCCTAAGCTGCTGACTCTGGCATTGCCATGTGTTGTCACACTCGGATGGGGTTGTGCAACTTTGTGGATTGCTTTAAGGCATCCTTTATTAAGACCCTTTTTGATGGCTTCTTACTTTTGGGCCAGAGTAATGCAGACTAGTTATTAATAGACACCAGTTGGCATAATGATTAAGGTCTTTGCCTCCAAAGCACAATGTACAAGGTTTGATTCTGACCTCCAGCCAATGCCTGTTTGGAGTTTGTATGTTCTCCCTGTATCTTTGTTGTGTTCCTGCCACCTCCAGAAAACATGCTGAGCATTTCCATCTCAAGCTCACCAAAGAATGGAGCTGTGGTCAACAGATCAGACTCTACATGGTGAACTATAAGGGAAGAGTTGTATAAACCAACCACTTTAGGCATGTACTGTGGTGTGAATTCAGGCCAATAGTTTGCCTTTGTTGGCCAGAATGCATCCATAAATACTTAAAAATCAAAAGTAAAAAGTCATGGATATTCAGAAGCCATATAGCTGAAATATTTGATGCCCTTAAGGGGTCATTTGCATATATCCCGTGGGCTTCTATTAAAGGAGCTTTAATGTATCATACAGTGAAAATTCTAGCTTGGCTAGGTTTTTCCTATAGTTTTTACTAATTGGTTCACAGGCAACTGAGATATTATTTGTATAGAACCAAGTCCATCAGGAATTCTTACTGGCTGTTTGTCTCTTTTGGAGGCTCAGTTGGGCAAGTCATTGTCTAAGTCTACCTTATCTAAATAGCTTTCTGACTGCATTTTATTGGGATAGAGTGAGAGGAAAGTGCCTTGTAAGCCAAAGGGTAACTCTTCCAGAGTTATGACTACTTCTATGCCTTTTTAATCAAGAGTTTTTATTGATGACATCTGTGCTGTGACTACTTGGATGGGTACACACACTTTTGTGTCTCAGTACAAATTGGATATACAGTCGAGGTCTAGGGCCTCATTTGGTTCCATCGTATTATGGAATGTTCTCTCCTAGCACCTCCCTGGGATGACATGTGGCTGGGGACTTTGTCCCATATGTTGACACTGGCAAATAATATAGCATGCTCTTGTGTTGTATTTCTCCTGAGCATTGAACAGCCAAGTTGGTGAGGCAACTCTTCCCCTGTCTTCTTTTTAGGTATTTGATCTAAAGTCTTGTAGTTATAGTTAAGGTTTTGTGGAAAAGGGCAAACTTGATCTGAGGTAGCTATAGAGAAATCAAGGTATTGTGGGTAGAGGAGGTGGAGCTTAACAGCTAAAGTCTTTGGAAATGGCTGGTCTTGGATCTGAGTTGGGACAGATATCCCACAGGTTGAGCTGGATGAAAACCAGCAACATGGACCTATCATTATGGCAAGTATATAACTTTCATATTCATAAAGTTGCAGAAAATATTTTAGAAACTTAGCCAACATGGGAATGGAGAAAACAAATTTTGCAAAAAGGGATGCTGCAAGTTGGGATACAAAAAATAGGCAAGAGGAATGTGAAATTTAGTGGAGAAAATGGGCAAATTGAATGAAAGTATTAGGAGCAAGTAACTAAAGAGGAAAGGTAATAGATTGGGATGAGGCTAAGAAGAAATTTGGACTGCAAGTTAGAGACTGCCTTCCCTACCAGGGATTTTTGTTACAGTATTTGCAAAAAGACAGGGATAGGGGAATCCTAGGGAAAGAACTGCTCTGGTCAGGTTTTTAGATGAATGTAGAATAAAAGCCGCTGTTACAAAAGGGATAATTAGTAGGTTGTATAAAATATTGCATAACTATAAAAATCAATCAGTGGAGGTTAGAAAAGACAGGAAAGAGAGACTGGAAAAGCAATTTACAAAGAAAAAATGGGAGGACATTTTTATGGCTTCCAAGTATGTAGCAAAATCTAGAAGGTTTAAGATTTTTGCTTGGAAATGCTTGCATAGGAATTTGTATACCTCAAGCAGACTGCAAAGAATGTTTCCATTCGTAGATAGTAAAAGTTGAAGATGTGATGGGGGAGAAAGAGGTAACTGGAAACATGTTTTGGGGAGTATAATGAGCTGCAGATCTTACAAATTCCCTACAGAATATTCTTGTCAGAAATATATGGATGGGGGTAAATGGCTGTAACTAAGGAGATAATTCTTTTGAGCAGGGAAGCAGGATCTGTACTGCCTAGACATAGCAAAGCATTTTTAAGATTAGTTCTATTTAATGCCAAAAAAGCAATGACTAGGAAATGGAAATCATAATCAAAACCAACTGTATTTGAAGTACTGAATATTGTAAAAGAGATAAAAGAACTGCAAATGGAATGTTTATAAAAAGGAAGAGCAAAGTATATGGAAATAAATGGAATTTTTGGGAACAAAACATGCAAAATAATGTTCAGGAGAAAGAGTGAGGTTTAAGGGAAGGCAGGAAGCGACCAATTTATGTAATGATGGACTAAATGAGAGTTGCTATAAAGAAAAAAAACATATGTAAATAAAAAAATGATAATATGGCTTGTTTTCTTTTCTATTAATGATTATTTATTAATGAGTGCCTAGGTCTTAATGATTATTTAGCAAAGGTGTTTAAAAATAAAAGAATAGCTCACCAGCCACATATCAACAGTACTGATCAAAACAAACATCAGAACAATCCTAGACTTTTTTGGGTCACTATCAACAAGCTACTCAAACCTGGTAAAATCCCTCAGCCAAACCCACTGTCTAATCAACTAGAAAATAAAACCACTGCAACTTTCAACTCATACTTCATTATGCAGTTACCTCGCTACTAAGTAGCCCTCCTGCCTTAACCCACTCCTCAACTCACACTGTTAATAAAAAGAAGCTTTACTGCTTCACGCTGTACCATAGCCAGCATAACAAACTCCAACTAAAGCTTAGAATTACAACATTATCTGCTGATAAGCTTTCAGCTGAATATACAAAAACAGCAACTGAGTCTCCTGATTATCCAGTCTCCATACTATCTAATAGTGTTGTCAGTGAATCACATGCCCCTGACGTCTAGAAACAGAGCTGTATTACCCCATTACATGAGGATGGCTCAGCAACAGTACTGAACAACTGAAGAACAATCTCTAGGCTCGCCGTCTCACTAAAATCTTAGAAAGATACATACATAAATAAGTTCTAAAATATCTTCTAGACAATAAACTGCTGTCCAACAAACAGTATAGCTTTTACTCAATATACAACTGCAGCCCTCATTTCCTTCCTAAATATTATTAATACTCATCACAGCAGTAACCAACTAGCTTCCATAGCATTCCTTGATCTATGAAAAACCTTTAAGACAATCTGTCACCTTAAACTACTTCATGCCTTAAAAGACCGGGACATTTCACACTAAACTCTCCTATGGTTCCAAAGTGAACTAAGCAAAAGAACCCAAGAATTCAAGTGGAAATCCCCCCACTCAGCATTTCTCCCTGTAGACTTATGAGTCCCACAGGGATCAATACTATGACAACCTCTCTTTAACTTATTCATAAACAAACTCTACACACCCTTAAGTTCATCCAAAATATTCAGGCATATTCTCAGACCCCTGCATACAAGAGCTGCAACAACTTATAAAAGACAAATACAGTTCAGTCAAAAACTGGCTCAAAGCTCACAATTTAATAATAAACCCCCAAAACACTAAGACTATGGTCTTACATTCCAAGAACATAACTACTCCAACACTCAGTATAATTTCATCCCAAAATAAAAAAGTAGATACCATCCCACATGCAAAACTGCTAGATATCTCAACTGACAATCAATTCAAATTTGATATATACAGCCAAGACTCCATCAAAAATACTCATTAAAAACCTGGCCACATATATAGATTCAAATGCTTTCTAATGGACGTAAAGCCAGTGCCACTGCTTATCTCCTACCAACTCTAACATATGCCCATTCATATTTACTAATCTCCAAAGACTCCAACTAAACAAGCTCACTTAGTGCTATAACAAAATAGTTGGATTTGCCACTGCCCTCCTCTGAAGAACCCACCACTGTACAGGCCTATACAAGCTGCAATAGCTAGAATGTCCCAATCTGATCCAATGCCAACAATTAAAAGTGGTTCATTCCCTGAAACACCAGTACAACAAATATCCATCCATAGCTACCTTAATGTAACAGTACAAACCCTACAGATGTTTGGGATCACAAAAAAGTGCTAGTTTCTGCCGTTAAAACACAAAAGTCTCTTGGCAAGTCCATGTAGCCCCACGCAATATCACTACTATGGGACAGCTTACCTATAAACCTCAGGCTAATTGAATCCAAATCAAAGTTCCTCAAGGCCCTTCATTTTCAAAACTTCCATGACATGGTGTAAGGGTCCCCCACCACCCAAATAAGACACACAGTCTAAGCTCTCCTAACCTCATCTTTCCAGTACCAGCTCTTACATTCTGCCATATGACTTCCAGATCAGGTATTTATACATACTTATGAACATTTCTTCCTGTTTATTCCAAAACATGCTTGGTAAAACTGTACTTGCATATGTGCATTTGTGAAAATTGCATCTACATGTTTTATAATGTATGTTTGTAGAAAGGTACCTGCATATCTCTGGATGTATAAAATCCTGCTTTCCTTTGTATGTAGTAATAGTGTATATAGTAGTCTTACCTATGTCTGTTTATTAAGATAAGATACTGATTTAAAAAAATTCTAATCCCAAAAAAAAAAATGTTTGCATAGTTACAGGCAGAGCTTTTTTCTGCGGGTCTCTGATGAAAAGGAAGTCTTAAATATCTCAGTCTGATCGTCCCACTGAACAAATGTAAATGGATAAATATTGCTGAATAAATTGGTTACACATGTTCCACTTATTTTTATGTAGTTTACTTACTCTGGCCTCCTTTCCGTTACTCTCCATTCATTTAGTATATTCATAATATCTACCAAATCCTTTACTGCGGGTTCTGAGCTTTTTTCTATTTTTGAATGATAACTTTATTAGCTACTAGAATTCTATCAAATTTTTAACTGGATCTTTAATATCTCCAGTCCAGTTCATAAGAAATGTACTTCATTAATTTTCACTAGTATCTCAAAATATATCTGATCATTACTTGAAACTCCTTTAAAAATTATGTCAGATTAGGACAAGACCATTAAATGTGCTTAGTCCACTTTCTGTCTCTAGCTGTAACTTTTGAAACACTTCTACATCAACCAGCCAAACAACATTTCTTCTCCTAATTTTTTCATATTTTATCCCATTAAACCCACAGCTTTTAATCATTGCATACACGCACATCACAAAAGCTCCACCACATTCACGTTTAGCTTGTATACATCTGTGGTGGCAAGCCCTTTCATGTATTGTATTTCTTTTTGACACAAAACTTAACTTGAGTTTGCTAGTTACTGACATATGAAATAATCTGGTAAAAGGGACTATATATTGCTCCATTTCTTTCCCAAGTGAATATAATATTTTTTTTGCCTGTGTGTCTTCTGATTTTTTTTACCTCATTCTGGTACTGCTCTAAATTGTGCAAACCTTTGCCTCCAGGCAGACCAGTCAAATGTTTTTGAGGAATCAAATGGTTCAGGTATGTTGTTAAAAATTTGTTTTTCATCGGTTGAATAAAATCAATAAAATGACAACTGTGTGAAGTAAAACCACTTGCTTTTGGTAAACTACTTTCTGTAATCTTGGGGACACAACTCAGCTTATTGGCACAGTTTGTTGACAGGAATAACGTTTTTTTTTTTTTATTTGCTAAGATGATCCCAATTCTAACACCATGTCATAATGTTCACATCTGGCAGACCAATAATGTTGACTAGTAATGTCATTAATGTTAGGATATATGAGCATGTTAATCAGAAAGGTAACTTTTATTCTTTATAAAATGGAAGTTCAGTTGAAACAAGGTTAACAATTCAGTCATCATGCACAAACTGGCACTAGTCAATAGATGCAATGAATTATTTATTTTCTTAATACAACAATACTATACAATAGTCTTAATGCGGTAATGGCTATAGTACATATTCATGATATATAAAGAATCAAGCATCTCACTTTACTTATCTCCACATTAGCAAACTGTGACAAGTGAGGGGAAAGTGCCATAACAGTTACAACCTACAGTCACATACCTATATCCCATATCTCTGTCCCAGGAAACAGGTAGGTATGTGCCCCCTGTATACAAGTAAGCAGACCCATATACATATATGACTGTCATCCACATGGGGACATGCCAGGCAGCATGATGAGTCCCACAGATTGTTCAGTATAACCCCATTATGAAACAGGTCACTGCAGGAGCCCACCATACATATCACTGCCACATCACAATATTTCCAACCACCACCTCCACTTAACATAGAATTTTCATACAATAGCCTACCCAAAATTTCTATGGGGACCATAACAGGGCCCCAGTGGCCACATCATGTACTGGCTGCAAAGAAAATACTACATAATCTTGTTGTCTTTCATGTACCTCGTTAGGTATTCTACACTTGGCGCTAGACCTATTAGTCACTGCCATAAAAACATCTTCTAAAAATCATAGGATTTTCACTGGGAGGAAAACGGCAGCAAGTGAATCCCATGTACAATGTGATTTCTGAATCATGTTAGTGCTTGTCACAGCTCAGAAGCATGCTGTTAAATAAATGAGAGACAGAGGCTTGTCATGTACATAACATGTACTCAGCTGCTCTCTCAAAAGCCCTGTTGCTAGGATATTGAAAACTATAATCATTTTGGTTTCCAATAAGACAGAAGGCCACAAATTTCTGTAGAGTCTGCACTTGAATGACATATATATATATATATATATATATATATATATATATATATATATATATATCATCCAAGCTCTTACAATATCCTAGTCTACACAGAAAGAGTAAATAATTACCTGGTCTGATAGTAATGTTTTTGCTGCTGCTTGACAACGTGTGTTAACAAATAAGAACTAGTACCTGCTAATGATCAATATATACTACTGCATGACTGCTACTGTACTCCTGAGCATTTTTGCTGTTTCTAGCGCACATATATTCAACATATTTTGCTGTTTTATAGTCCCAGACAGATTGGTGTGCAAATTCCTCTGGCTACAATTATTAATAGCAGGTGTATTGCACCTACATATATTTGCATGCCATTACTGCCTTATTTGATTTCACTCATTTGTCTGTCACTAGCCTGTGATTTGCATATATTCTGTAATGGCCACTGTTTTTGGCTGCACATCATTGTAATATAGTACAGTCTCCAGCCACACTAAAATCTTCCTCACCATTCTTATTTCAACATATAATACTACATGCTAATGAATCACTAAAAATCAATAAAATTAGTACTGTCTACACCAGCACCACCTTCCACCCCTTTCACTTTGCACTACCCCATCACTGTATTTTAGACTCCCCTGTTTTTGATTGTCAGCACTTTTTTCCATTAGTTCTTTCCTTAAGGAAAACTCCCACATACTTGGTTATCTTACTGTATCCCTGTTTACCTGTATGAACTTGCAAATGCTCCCTGCATTATCGAACTTCCCTGCTTGATATTTCCCCACTAGCATTTGCAGGTCCATCACTTTCGTTTCCTTTTCCTTTCTTCATGGGGCCTGACAGCCTTTACCCTACCATCTTACACCATCTCTGCTCTTCCATGTTACTACTGTTTCTCCCATTCCTCAGTTTGGATTATCTGTATTTCCCCATCATTCTTCACCTGTCAGGCAGACTATATCTGAGTGGACTTCCCTTAGCTCTTGTATGCCCCATCTTTGCTGTAATAACCACCTTGAGTCCGGCATTCACCATAATATCCTTGTTTCTCTTTTTATGTTTTTTCTTCTGTTGTGCTCATTTCTTCTAGACATCCTATATCCTGATCCTTCCCATAAGTTGTTGAAACATACAGCTGCCTCAGATACCTCCACACCTTGCAGATTGTTCCCATTTTCCTGAACTCCCATTCCTTTTTTTACAGTCATTCCTCACCAGACAGGTTCTGGCTGGAGTTTTCCCTTTAGTTCAACTACCCCATAAAGAAATATAGCTTGTTTTGCAGTATTATTTTAATTAACATCATTCCAAGATTTAGCAGTGAGCACCAGCCTTGATGTATCCCTAATTGGGTCTGTGTCTTCCATCAATCACAGTCTGGTAAAAATGTGGAAGATCATGAATCAAGGCATATCTGCACAGCTGTTCTGAAACACACCCCATACAATAACACACAATATGCATAACTGCATCCCACAAGCCATCAGATTCATTTGTGCCACTTCAGCAGTTTGAATCCCGATTCTCACTCTCATTGTTATAGTACAGACTTTGTCTATGTAAACATCATCACACCAAAATTCCTAGAGGCTGTCTAATTACAAACCAGACCCACAGTGATATTGCCTTTATTGTCTTTGGAATAACCATAGCATGCAAAACTGTTGCAGATACCAGGTACCTAATCCAGGCAGTTGAAGATAACCCAACTAGAAGTATTTGGCCAATTTTACAATAAAACAGATAGTGATCTTGAAATTCTCACTCTGTGGCTGGCACATAAGTTCTCAACTCAGCCCTGGGCATAAGTCAGATCGCTGTCACTAGGGCAACCACCCCAAGGGCAGGTCAAAGTGTAAACCCAGAAAGGTTAATTTTATTCTCAACCAGTCCCACAATCCATGGAGATGCTGAGCTCAGCTTTGGCAAACAAGGGCTGAAGTCTATACCTGTCCTAAAAAGGTATAATATGAGGGGTAGGAGGGGATACAACTAGGAGGGTGTAACTCAAACCTCTTGTGCCAACCAACTTCCAGGTGATCAGAGAACAAGCATGATCACAGGCAGAAACCTCCTGAGTCACACAGTCATGGACTGGAGGTACTCTGTGGACAGAGAACTCCCCTCTGGTGGTGGTCTTCTTGGCACCGTTGGGGATAGCAGTTTCCCCCTTCATTGGGATCCACTGAGTCATCTCACAACATGACACATAATTAAGGGCTAGGCATCAAGTAAATATTCAACTACAAGTGACAGCAGGAATACTGAGTACAGGATCACACTCTTTAAGAGCACCATCTGAAGTTAGCACAGAATTCAGTCCAGGTCTCTCTCCAGCAAGTACCACGCACAGCTGGCATGTGTATGGTTCCATGACCCCAGTATCATTTTGTGATTGGTGGCAGAACTAAATAAAAAAAACAGACCATTAACTTGCAGATAGACACAGTCTGCACAGTGGTATTTTCATTGAAAGGGTATTTAGTGACCTAATTTGTAGGGTTGGAGTAAGGGCAGGGGCATGGTTAGGGTTAGAGTTAGCACACATGAGTAAGGGGCTAGGGTTGAAAGGCTACTTACAGCTCTGTGGTGCATGCCTCAGATATGTTCTTCTCTCAAGATGACATATAGTCTCAGAAAAATGTACTCAGTAAAGTACAAAGAATATGCCTAACTGCACCTCTCCTCTCTACAGCAGTCTAAATGACTTCATCCAATAACTTTTCTGCATCCAGTCTTTACCAAAGTTCCTTTTGCTCTTCACTCTGCCTCAGTCTTTTCAGTGGCCACTCTAATCTTAGTGATGTGCCTGTTTCTTTCTTTTTATTCCTTCATTTCTGCACAGATCCTGTTCTGTCACTAAGGTCTCCCCTGAAAAGAGACCATTGGTATAGTGAGACTAACTTGGTCAACAAAGTGTAGATAAATAAATAGCCACTTGTCTCATTGCATGCTGTAAACTCAGAAGGAAAATTCAGTGACCTAAAGATCCATCCTAAGGGTGTTACAGGTGTGGGATGAGGTACTCTCATCTCCATTATCAAACTGATGAGAAGCATTCACTACTACCATGTCAAGACTATGAAGTCTTTTATTTACAGACATTAAAAACATGTTTGGTTCATGAATACTTTTAAGGCCAAGTTGAAACTGGGGCAGGGAGTTGTCGTTTGTATTGCTAATGTCATTTCAGCTTTGAGAATTTGTTAGCCCTGGCAAAATTGGAACTCTTCAGTACCTTAAAACACAGATGAACTTACATTTTGAAATCATGTAAATGATTAAAGAGTGTAAATGTTGGGAAGTGTGAGATAAATATCCTGTTTTTCTTATCCAAAGTGCATCTTTTTGCTACATATCCATGTATCTCATTGTCACTTTGGGCACAAGCCCGTTCAGAATATCAGTGATTTTCTATCCCTGGGGTGGTTTCAAGAGATATAAGAACCTCTCCTGAGTGACATATTACTTATACTGACGTGCACAATCTGCAGCATTAAATGTGGTGCAGCTGTAGTGTTGCCACCTCCCAGCAAGAGGCTCTCCGTTTGATTCTCGGCTGGAGTGCCTTCTGTGCGGAGTCTGCAAGTCCTCCCTGAATTTGTATGGGTTTCCTCTGGGTGCTCTGGTTTCCTCCCATGGTACAAAGCCATGCGTCTGGAGTGTTTCCTCCCAGGCCTCCACAGAAAATTGGCTCGTTCCAAGTTGGACATTCCCGGTAAACAAATGTTAAATAAATATATATTTTGTCTGTATTTCAATGCTGTTTAGTAAAGTGTTACTTATCCAGATTACCCAGATTTGCATTGAAAATGGCTTGGGACACGAGAGCTGAGCAGTCAGCAACACACAAAAATAATAATGACTGTCTTCTATGCTAGCAATGTATCAGCAGGATGTTTATGCTACATTTGCAAATGCAGTGACTCTAATTTATGACTGTACTCATTTCATCGCAATAGCAACACTTAGTTTCTACTGCTTCCAAAATTATAGCCTTCCTAAACAGTTCTGCCATTTCTTTCCTATGTCCTCTCATATTCATTACTACCATCTCTATTATCTGTTTCCAGCTTTACTTGAAAACCTTTACCATTCCCTAAATTTCACTGTCATGTTCTGCTTGGGCCTGAAATACCTATCTCATCACTTTGATACCTCCATCTGCTCTTTAGTCCAGTGTTTTAATCATTAGAGATGGGTGCTGTTTCATCTTCTCAACCCTTGTGTTTCTACTAACATGTCAGCCTTCTCAAATCTGGAACTGTGTCTATAGTAAAATCACAAACAGGCATTACATCAAACACCTCTTCAATGACATATAAAGACTGAAGTCTGAAAATAGCAAAGGCTCAGGCCAGCGATTTTTTTCCCCAGGGAAAAAATTGCTTGGCCTGAGCCAAAGCATTGCCCTTTACCCCACTGTAGTGCAATCTCGGAGTTGGCATATTTAGTTAGGGAGGTGTGGGGGGCACAGCCCCCCATGTTGGGAGGTGTGGGGAGTGAAGCCCCCCAGTTAGTTATGTTTTAAATAGTGTGTTTGTATGTTTGGTACTAGCGATATCTTTCCCAGGGAAAGAAATTGCTGTTTTCACTGTTCACAGTTTAGTGCATTCGGTCTTTATGTGTCAGTGAAGAAGCGTTCGACGTAACTCCTCTTTGTGATTTTATTCTGGAATTATACCTACCCACCCAGCTGTTTTTTCTTTCTCATCTTCCATCATGCAGCAAACCTGTATTATCTGACTTTCCCTTCCTGATGCCCCAGTACTCCTCTTACTTCTGGTTACTTTTACCTTTACTCCTGCCTTGTCCTATGAACCTTTATCCATTAGGCATGAGGTAATGTAGCTTTGCCCTTAACTTGCACTGCAAGCACTGTGTTAGGAATGCAATAAGGCACAAAGGGGTGTGTATGGTAGAGGTATTACCACATACCCAGCATTGTTGTGAAGCATTAGCCTAAAGGGTGAGTGCATTACAATCCCTGGGCATGTGGTAACATCATACCATGCATGCACACCCCCCAAGTGTCTTACTGCACATATAAAATGGACATCATATTTCTTTTTTTTTCAGTTTGAATTTTATATTTATTAGTTTATGTATGGTAACTATGTTTTGTAGTGTGTTTAATGTAAAATAATTCCTCTACCTTTTTTACTAATTGTGTGCTGTGTAGGATTATAATTTTACTGTTTGGAGTTTTTGCTATGACATTTGCAGGGTAGTAATTTAAAGGATCCTTTTGTCAAACTGATATGTGCTATTATACAATCCAACTTACAAACAAGTGTTAACACCTTACTCATCTGAGTCCTGGCAGGTGAATGAGTCCACAAGAGACTTATATCAGTAACACAATTCTTCACAAACATATGTAACGTTTTCTAGGCAACAGCCTCAAAAATATTCACAAGGATAATCATTCTGGTGGCATCTCCAAGAACTGAAAAACACAGACACGCCAACAGTAATGCTCCCTTCAATCATTTTAAGTTGGTATACCTAACAGTATGCTTCTAGTACCCTGAAAATATTCACAGCAGTTAGAGAAATGCAAAACATGTATATGCAAGCAGAAATGCTACGCCAGGTAGCCAGCAATCTGATTGTTCAGTTTTCCTTACACATTTATAACTATAGATATAACACATGCTATTATTTGTCACATACTTCTCTGCTTGATTTGCTGGTCAAGAAAGCTTTTTTTATCCTTAAAACTCGTGTAAGCTTCATCTGCAGGTATGTTGGGAATGGGTAATTTTAAAGCAAGTTGTTCGGTCAAGCACAAATTGTCAGAAAAAGTTTAAGCGAAAGCATTTTCAGCAATAGTGGAATATTCCCTTTTCCCCACTGTTGTCTGACCTCATAGCAGGTATATTTAAGTTTGGGAGGGTGTGGGGGTGTCCCTCCACATGGGGGGTTTGGCCCTGCAAAAAAAAAAAGATTTTTGCCAAGAGTGTTTTTGTCTAGACTTTTTCTGTGGATTTGCAATCAATAGAACTACCATCAATTTAGAGACATGAATCCAGTTATGCCTTAGCAAATTACTAAACTGTTTACATAAGTTACTAAATGCTGTTTGCCAGTTTATGTTGGGGCCACATACTATTTTGCTGAAGCTATAAAGAGGTGACAAAGAAGGTTACTAATAATTTTAAATAAAGTTAATATGATTATTTTTACAGGGTCATCTTTATGTGACTACCACATATGAAGCAGCACGCTTACACATCGCAGACTGCAAGCAATATGGGAATACCTGCAGGAAGTGCGTTGCTGCCCGTGACCCATTCTGTGGATGGGATTCCAGCATTCATGAATGTTCAGCAGTCGCTCAGCAAACAGATACAGTGGCAAGGTATTCAGCATTAGATGTGCTAGTGCTGCACTATGCAGAAAATAAGCAGACTTTTCATAAAACGTCTTAATGATATTATCTCTTCATGAAATCTCATTCTACAGTTAGATAAACCATACTGTTGAGTGGTTACAACACTTACTCAGGGATATAAAGTAAAACAGCTGGGATTTAAACCTCATTCTAGTTTTCTATGTTAAGATAACTAAGCAAGTGGCAACACTCTCTTTTTGCACCATGTCACCAGCAGTATAGCAGCTAGAGGAAATAGAACTGGGCCATTCTTCAAACAGCAAGGTAACAATGGACAGGTTTACAATGCTGAGTATGTTTGTTGGTTGGAAGGCAAGTAGCAAAGAATCACAATTTAAAGAAGGGATAGTAGCTACTGTAGCAAGGTCCATGGACGTACACAATAGGAGTCTTAATGGTATTGCAGAGAAACTCTCCCATCAGCAGCAGAACATATAAATCTCACAGATAGACTGGATCTCAGCTCCCATTGGGCCTGTTACACCTATTGAAGCACCAGAGGTATTGAATACCTTAGTCATCCAGAGACAACAGGGAAGTTAGGGGTCAGATATTGACAGTAATGAAACAAGGCCATAAGAACATTAGGGCATCAGAACTGAGGTAAGCATGTATACATTGGCTACTGAAAAATAAGAAATGCAGAAAAAATAGTTCATAGGTTGTGGTTACTAGGCTATTGACCCCAAGGTCTTTATAAGCCTAGTCATGTGTACCCAATATAATACTACAGAAACCCAAAGGATCTTGCCTAAACTCGAAATTTTAGTTAGCAATGGTTGCCCATATCTAGGAGGGTCATAGGTGAAATCCCTGGCAGGAATTTATGGTTTCTCATCTGATCATCTAGGCTACGCTTAAATAGGGTTATAGAGGGGCTTTGTTTGATGTGAAGTGACAGCCTATTCCAGAGGAGTAGCAAGCTCTGAGAGACAGATTTGTCTCTCCAGCAGGTCCTATTTATGTCACAGGCCAGATTAAGGTCCCTGGAGTGTGTGACCCTTGTCCCATTTAATATGCAGATGTGCAGCATTTCCATTAGGTTTGGATCCAAGATTGCTCTGTAGGCCAAGCACAAGTCTCCTCTAAGTAGTCTGTATGCTACTGAGTACAGTGACAGTGACTTCAGTCTGTCAATATTCCTCTGGAAGTAGATGCATCATATTAATCATGTTAGGCTTTGTCATTTTGAGATGTTTAAGATTTTTTAACTTCATTTTTTAAAACTTTTGTGGCATAGACTCTAGAACAGACTATAAATACATGAAATAAGGTCACGAATAATGTCGTTTGGTAATGATACATTGAAAGCATATTGCATAACACTTCATCAGATCATTAACACAATTAAGATACATTGTGAAGCAGTTATGTCAAATTTCAATGGCAGATCAATGCTCAGCAATAATAAGCTCTTTAAAACTGCTAGATGAATCATTATGTATTATTGTTTGCTGTCATTTGAAATGGGAACAAATGTGAAAGTTGAATCTATTCTTAAAGTGAAGTCTTGCATGGTATTACCCAAGATTCTTTGCATTCTTTTTAATAGCTTATTTCTCCATAGGAAAATATCTGCATCAGATAATTTTTATAAAATATAATTCAGTGATATTAAACAAAATACAATATATGAACATGCATGGTCATGTCATTTCATATTAAATATGCACTACTGCAGATAAATAATATTACTAAAAACTTAAGTCATACTGCCTTGTCAGTGCTATCTTGATATTATTAAAATATTTCTGTTCTAAAGCAGTGAGACTGTAGATTTAAGGAATCATGTCAGAAGCCGCAAGGGATTCAGGCACTTCAGTACCGTGAACATGTAGCATATTATATATGATACTACACTAAAGATAAACTTGCTGTGTTGAATTCACAGAAAAGATACATTGAGAGCAAATATGATATACAGAGACATCTAGATAATGCACCCTGAAGTAACTGACAGACAGTGCACTTCCACCAGTGTAAGTGTAACTAAATATCTGGAGATACACAAGGTCAAAGTCAAAGTCAAAATTTGTTTTAGTGCTGCCTTACAGACAGCAGACATAAAGAGTGTATTTCCGATCATCCAACAGCTTTAAAAACTGTAATATATCATGCTGTCATGCACAAAAATAAGCGTGTGAGCATGAAATATATTGCAGTTTATAAATGTGTTACCAGTTTCTGTGTCCTCTGTCTACTCCTTTTGCTCTTGCACAAGACTAGAGCATAACAACTTTGAAAGGTGTTTAACAAAACTCTTTCTATATGTCAAAAACATTATTATCAAAGTTATATTTTTGCTAGAATCAGTGTGTGAATACATTGATCAATGTGTTACCTCTAAAATGATGATGCTCAGAGTAATATACAAGATGAAGACAAGACCGTGTGAGTTTGTGTGTGTGTGTGTGTGTGTGTGTGTGTGTGTGTGTGTGTGTGTGTGTGTGTGTGTGTGTGTGTGTGTGTGTGTGTGTGTGTGTGTGTGCAAGCACTAGAAATTGTCTATATGTGTTTGGCTTCATGGTGCAGAGTAGCACATTAAATGAAGTTAAGGAACATCTATGATACCAACTTTAAAACAGATATGAGATGCGTCTTGTGAAACTGAGTTCAAAATAAGAAGACAAGTGCAAGGCCTTCAGTGTACCAAAGGTAAGAAAGCATGAGTAAGTAGGGTTAAAAAAACACTTCTAAGGCAATGATTAAAAGTGTATCATGCCTGCAAAGACATGTTGATAGGAGGAATTTGCACCTGTGTACAAACAATGTGAAGAAGGTAGGCATTGTATATAACTATACATCTGTACAATGGTGCTCACTTTAGCTGTGACATAATAAAAACATCTGTAAGTCACAAACTATTTTTCCATGATCATGACAGCATTTTGTGGGCCAATAATAGACATGCATCTACAGATCTCAAACCAGATTGTGCTGTCTTGTCTGCACTACTGTCCTGGGACACCACCTATCTGTCTGCACAGCATATCCTAGATGGATTAAGAGGACCAAGGGTTCTTAGTGGAAGTGCCATGGAAAGGAGCACATCCCTGGAACACCAAGATATGAGACATAGTATGGATCACGGGAGTGTGGACAAGACAACTCTAAACACTGTTTCTGCTGCACATGTAAATGTAGATAACTGTGTTTTCTTAAATACTCTGTATATCAACTGCTTATGCAAAACTATGTGACAGTGTACAGTGTATAGCAAGGTGTGTGCTGATATATATGCACCTGCCCATGTCATAATGTGCCAAACACATCAGAGCAGTGACAAAAGTGATGCATGATCTGTGATCACATGTAACAGAGCACCTCTTTTAGTAAACATGAAAAGCATTTGTCACTTGCAAAAGTGCATCTTCATCTTTGAATGTTAGATGTTATTTATAAAATGGGCTTCTATGTGCTTTGATGCGCTATAATAACTGTATAGCAGGAAAAGTGACTCATTACTCAGAACATTACCCTTGCAGCCTGTTAGCCAAAATTTTATCCTAGTGTCATGTGCTGTCTGAAAAATAAGTGACAAATGTCTGTTCAGTACTTGCCCTTAACCTAGGAGATGTTGGGAGAGGGGCAGCATAGATTTGCCATTATACGTAGGATGGATCACACACAGATGCATATACACAGACCATGAAGCTGTGTATGTTTCCAATGGCCTTGGTTCTCTGACATTAGGGAATTTGTGGCTCAGTGCATGTGAATCACTTGAGGAACATGCATTAAAGTGCTTCTCTGATGAATGTGTCCTGCATTCTAAACCTAAGATGACTTGAGACTGACAGTGAACAGCACCCTTATCTTCAGTTCATCTTGGTCACCAAGGACCATCTTTTCTGTAAGGACATCTCCCTGTGTTGGGATCAATACAATGCAAATGCTGTTGGAAATATCTAGTATATTCATTCAAACTAATTTCTTTGCAGTGGAAATCAAATCAGGCCATTTTCGGAAGCATCTTCTGTAAATTGCATCTTTATTGTTGTGGATTTTTGTTTAATTTTTATGTAGGTGAATCGTATCTGTACCCCCTGTATCTTGCTTGTTATTCCCAGCTTAGTGGAAAGACTGTGCATTATACAACTACCTTTTAGGGCTATAGTTTCATGGTTTAGTAATTACCATTCATTATATCAAACGAATTTGTGGAATTTTTTGTCCCACTTCTACTGTCCTCAGTATCTACTATAATGCTGCTCATTCCCAGTAATTTGCTTTTAAGGTGTGGCATTTAGGTCACTGGGACCAAGTTTTTTCATTATTCTCCATTACTATCCTCCTCATAATATCACAACAAGAGTGTGCACATACGTATCCCTCTGTGAGTGCACTGACAACTTGTTATAATGTTTGCCTGCCATCTTCAGTGCCCCAATGGATGCCAACAGGCTATCAAGTAATGCAAAAATCATAGCCCTCCTTCTGAATGATGAGAACAAACTTCCGTGCTCTTTACCTCACCTTCTGGCCCTGTACCACTCATGTCACTGATCAGATTCAGGTCAACGTCATCACAGGTAGGAGAGGTACCTCTGCAGAATGGTTTAACTTAGAATGTGCCTTTTTGCCATAGTATATTTCTTAAGACAAACAGAAAATATATGCGTAAACTTTAGAGGTCTCCAATATATTTTCAAGTATTGCTAATAAATGTAATATTTGTGTTGTATCTTGTTACATATTAAGCCCCCATGTTGTTAAGAGATTTGATTCTGACTGTCTGCAAATGGGGCATAAATACAAAAACAAAAAAATCACTTAGTAGCCCTTTCATGGGTGAACTATTTCTGTCCTATTTTATGACATTCTTCTTCTGACTAACCTTGTTTGGTTTTCTGGATATTTATCTCAAGACTTGTTTTATAAGTAGTTCCCCCTCTGTTGACATGCTCACACATAATGTACAAACACCCCCAGACCTCCCACAGACACATATATACACACACACACACACACACACACACACACACACACACACACACACACACACACACACACACACACACACACACACACACACACACACCACAGTTTTTGCTCATAGTGTCGCCTAGTGTCAACTGAAAAAAAAAAGTCTACAAAGTATGACACTCTTGCCTCCTTCATAGAGAAGCTTTTTAGCAATGTTTAAGGCAAAGTGAATAAAGATCCCTTTTCAATGAATACAGTACTCAGCTTTATGTTATGCAGTTAGTACACTTCCCAGCTGCATACTGTTCTTATAGACTTCAGCTTGAGTCTGAATTCAGTCATATTAATTGTTGGTAACAAACACAGTAAATACTGCCAGGAACCAACTTTAATAATAGTTTTTTTTTTTCTGTCTTTGTTACAGCAATATCCTTCAAGAGTTGGAGCACTCAAATACATCAATTTGTGATACTGTAGGTAAGTCAAAAGGCAAGACAAGTAAGTTGAATATCTGTCTCATATGAAGAATCCCAGGGACAACAGGCAAGTAAAAAATCTAATAAATGGATAAAACATTTTTAAAGCCATTTTAAATTGATCATTTACTGAGCTCTTATAACACACACTTGTCTTCTCCAGTTTTATAGGATGCTTGTGAAGATTCAGCTTTGATCCTCGGGTTGTAATACAGGACAGTCCATATCCAAAAGCAAACGTTTTTCTAGGGTGCACTTATTACTTTACATTGGGGTGTATTCATAATGAAGTCCCCATACCATTATTATCTTCCTTTGCACAACTCCTATTATTTCAGCATTCTTCAGGGATGATGTCTCAAGAACTGTATACAACACTCCAAGTGTGAATTCACCTACTGTTTTACAAAGAAAAATAAACTCCATTTTTTATGTTACAATGCATTTGTTTGACAACAGAAGACAATGCCCTGAATTAGTTTGTCGTTTATGCGCATGTAAACCCACAACCTCCACTCCAACTCTTCTTTCACACAAAGTCCATGCCCTCCTGAATGCTTCTGTCATTTTCATCTTCAGCACCCATTCCGGTTGTCTATGCCATGGGTCTGCAACCATCTTTGTGAAAAAATGCTATCTAAGGTCTAGGGAGCACTTAGTCCCTATGGTCATGCTGCCTGTGCCTCCTCCGTCTTCCCCAGCTCTTTTTATTCAGGGTGACTCCCTCACATCTCACTGATATGATCTTGTTCACCTATGTCATACCATCATATCCCCATCTCTTCTGGTTTCAGATGAGAAGAGTTCTAGCCTGATATCTGCTCATACCCTTCCCTTCCGTCACTCTCACTTTTCTGGCGACTTTCTTCTGGATTCCTTACAGTAGCCTGCCTTCCTTTTTACAACTCTACAACTGCACATAGTATTCAAGATGTGAGCTGACCTGGCTGCTAAAAACTGAAAGCATTATTTCTTTGTTTTTGAAGTCTTTCACCCTGAGGATATGCCCAGGCATTCTACTAGCTGTTGCCACTTCTCTTTAACTTTGCACTTTGTGGTTCAATCCAGGTGTGGTCAACACATCCAGATCCTTTTCCTGCTCGGCTGCATAGTGCCACTTCCCCATATGATACGTCCTACCAGGATTGCTGTGGCCCAAGTACGGGACTTTCCAGCAAACCTAAACTGGCACATTTCTGCCCACTTGAACAGCTTTTCCAAATCCTTCCCTCTGCTTTTCCCATCCTCCTCAGCTACTGCTATCTTTGTGTCACCAGCATAGAGGTTGATGTATAAGACAAGCACTCTGTGGACTACTGGACCCAAAACAAACCTCTGCAGGTTTCCTCACTTTCCTAGAGGCCGACATCAATCATGTTACTACAACCTTCTGTATACTACCATGCATTCACATAACAATCCAGTTTCTCAGTCTTGGTCCAGCCCCAGAGCCTTCCAGTTTTCCTTATAAATTCCTGTTGAGGCCTGAATCATAGGTCTTGCTGACCATGGCTGCTGGTACTCTCCTTTCATGTACAACTGGAACTAATTTCTAAAACTGGATCAGGTTTAACTGATAGCTCATTCTGTATGAGTCCACCTTGGTTGCTGTTCCTGAGATAGTTGTTGTCTTGAAATACTAGCAACGCCCCACCTTCAGAATTCTCTCCTTACCTTTCTCCGCGACTGTTGTTACACTAACAGGCTGTAGTTCCCAGATTTTCCTGTTCCTCAGCTGTATACATAAGTACCATGATTTCTGAGTTCCCATCCTCATGCACTTCTGCACCCTTCAGTGGCCAGATTGCTGATGATTCTGGGAGGTTCCCTTCTGGTCCTTTTGCTTTAAGTTACCTAGGTGAAGATAGTTCCTTCTTCACCTTCCTCATCTCTTTCCTGGTGTTCGTCTTCTTTTCTCTCCATTCTTCTATCTCTCTTCCTACAAGTCACTTTCTCCTTGCTTTCCTTTGTGAAGGCTGCAACAAAGTCTTCATTCAGTACCTTTACTGTTTCACAGTCTTCTGATAGCTCCTGCAGTCTTTGCTCATCCTGGGCAGCTCTGTGTCTTCATTCTGGGTCCTGTAAAAGCCTTGTTTCCCTTCCTGAGCCATGCTGTTGTCCCTTTCAGCATTCATATTTGCTGTCCTTACTGTCCCTGCTATCTGCTAGCTTTCTTGTACTGTGCCTACTCCACTTACCCACCAGGAATGTTCCAGCCCCTGTAGGCTTTATCTTTTGCCCCAATTACTAGCATCACGTTCCTATGTAGTTCTTTCTGTCTTTTTGCTTCTACTATACTACCTTGTCAATAACCCTAAGTACTTCATCCTTGACCCTTTCCCAGAGTTTACATATTGCCTCAGTTTGCTGTCACATGCTTAACTCTTCCTTAAGCCTCTCACCTAGCACAGCAGAATCCACTCCTAAATTCCCACACCTTCATCTTTGTCTTTATATTGGAATTTGTACCCTACTCCCTTACTTCAAATCACACAGTGGCATGATCACTGCAGGAAAATGGTGCGTTAATCTTGACAGCATGGTCCTCTCTGAACTGATTATAACCATATCCAGAATTATGTCATTTCTGGTGCATTTTTGTGGTAGTTGGCTGAAATCCTTGTGGTTTAAGACCTCAGGGAAATCTTGCTTTCTCTCACTTGAGATCTTCCAGTCTATCATTCCAGCCCTGGCACACTTAGATATTCCATGAGTATTACCCTGTTTCCCTACCCCACTCCTTCTCCCTTCATGCACCTGAAGGACAATATATTGCATCAATCCACCTGATTTCCTCCCTACCTCTACCATAATTGCCATGGCATTTTATTTAGACTCTAACACCGGCCAGTCTCCTGCTTCATTTGTGTTCTTCCTCCTGTTTCACCACCTTCTGCTCACCTTTACATAGATTGTTACAACATCCCATATTTTTTCCTTCTTTGTCATTTCCAAACAACCTATACCCAGGTACTTACTTGTCCCAGCCTCTCTTTTCATTGCCCCATGCTCTGTAATACTATCAGTGTCCACCTTCCTCCCCTCCATCACTGCTTGGAGCCCCCCTTGCATTCTGGGATTCCTCAAATCATCCTTACTGCCATTTCATATTGATTGTCCACTTTTAGATCATTTCCATGTAAGCCTGTCTAGATATCTTTCTGTTTTATTCACCATCACCTGCTCATCCCCTGATCTGTAACTTTTCCTTCAGTTTCACTTTATGAAGCCAAATATTTACCCCTAGTGTTATTAAGAAGACAGATATTTATCCCTAGCCTCATGGTACAGAGAGATAAAGCTCTTACTATGCCCAAGACAAGCCATGTTCAAGTAGCAGCATGGAGACTTGGGGGTGAGCGGGTGAAGAGTAGGAAGAGAGGGAGCAGTAGGGTCACCCATCCTGGGGGCAGGAATTCTGCCCAGAATCACTGTAATAGTGATACTACAAGCCTGGCTATCTCCATGCTCGATGTCACTGATGAGCAAAAACTTGTATGCATCTCCTGAAGGCAGCCATTGCAGAGCTTATAAGGCTGTGGTAGGGTAGTGGGCTTACAGCAAACTTCCTGACAGCAAAATTATGCACTAACAACCACAATCTGCTTATGAGAGCCGGATGTGGGTCAAGTTAAGCACAGGGACACTAAGGCAGGTCCAGTAGACCTGGTGAATGAGGACAGAGGCTAGTGGCAGCTGATGGTCAGCTGTTGAGAGGTAGGTAAGGAAAAAAAGAGACCAGATATTCAGCTGCTCCCCTTACATTACTAAACCTCTTATTATCCTATTAACTTCACAGCTCAAATCAACTCTGTTGCAAACCATTGCATCACCACAAACAGATTTATTTTTCTTCTATTTCTTCTATGATGTCACTTGTATTGGTATCAAAGAGAGCAGGATCTTGACCCAAACTTTAATGCACCTCTTAAAGTTTTTAACATTCATTACAGAGTCCATTTAGCAATGTTGCTGACCTCTGGGTTCTGTTATGCAGCTAGTATTGAACATAAGTCTAAAGTATCATCCTGAAACTCACTAAAAAGCTACATACATGTGTGCGTTAAAACATTATTTGAGGTTGTCACCTGGAGAATCAGTATTGCTAAAGTCCTGCTGCAAGACCTTGACCTACAGGAAGGCCAGTACTGTGTCCCCATGCACAGGGATTGAGGGATGTGAGACTAACCAAGAAGTGCATGTACCTGTATATTCAATGCGGTTCCATAACAGTGAGGCTTTGAACATACACTGTTGGACATACGTTGCCTAAGACTTAAAATATGTGTGTATTGATAATGTAGTTCCATAGCACTGAGGGTCTCAACCTGCAAATAGTCATTGCTCCACCCCATGGATAATGCATTTTTTGGGTGGTGTGACTTCAACACAGAAGAGTGTTTCATATTCTCTTGGAAAACTAGCTCTACAAGGCTACCAAATTATTTTTTAATGCAGCTGTGCAGTCGAAATACCTTTGTTATTTTTGTTTTCTTTCTGTCACTTTGTGCAAAGCTTCCTTCCATTAATTATTTTTTTGTTTTTTATACCTACATCAAATTTTCTATTATAATTAATGTGATTATAATGGTTTATCACATTTTCTAGCATCATTTGCAATAGTTTCCTTAGTTTTATCATTTGCCACACAAAATGCCTCCGTTGTTTCCTTCTGTTTCATGTGATAATACTTTTTTCCCTTGCTCCATTTGCATTTCCTTGCACTTACTGGATGCAATTGTTCCCATTTTAACATCTCCTCATACTTTTTTGAGAACCTGTTTAGTACAATTTTATTGATTTTTTCACCCAAAAGACTTACGCCCTTTTGAAAGAAATTTGATTTTTTCCTGTAGTTCTTCCTTCACCTCCTTCCAAACAGGATACAAAGTACTGAAATGCTGACTTTTAAAGTTCAAATGATTTCATATTTGTACTTCGTTAAAGCCTCCACTGTCATATTTTCAAAAACAAGGCAGTATTTTAGCTTTGCTAGAAAGGCATGTATTTCCTTTTTTTCCTGAGTTTGTGTGCTCAACAACTTAAAATATTTATGTGCTGTCAGTGTGAGAGTGTTGGCACCATAATGACCCCTACAGCTGTAAATTCCATGCACGCTTAAATGATGATAAAAGTTTTACTAAGTGTGCCTTTGGTATTTTGTTTATTGACCTGCAGCTTAACAAATACCTGTACCTCAATTCAAGATAGGAGGAAGGCATTTCAGTGTATGCCATCAATTGAAATGCCATGTTACATTAGTTTGAAACAACATCTGAATAAAGTTTATAAATGTTGCTTTTTGTGCAACACAAATTTTCTCTCACTCTAATGCAGAGATCTGTGCCAGTTGAACCCTCCACCCTTTGATAATGCACTAAAAGTTCACTGCACTCCCCCACACACACTGCAGGCAGTGGCCATCATCAACAAATGTGAGTACTTCACTGTCCCACTTCCTCTTCCTGGCTGGTTTTTATTGCTTTCCTGATGTATTCTCATACTATGCCAAAATCAGTCACCCAGTCATCCTAAAATCCACTGTTTGGTACTCCATGATTCTGCATAAATATTAAATGTAAGCAATACTATTTCATAGTAATTTCTTACAGTGTGGCTACAAACTTCCATATTTCAGATCCTGTCTCCATTTGTTTATTTATTTAATTATTTCATTTTATTTTATGTAGCATTTGTTAGACAGGCCATTGGGCTGGTCTGGGGATTCTTTTCAGCCACAACCAGAGCCACTAACAGGACCCAGGAAGTTAGAATTGGGGAGTCCACCTCTACAAAGAGGCCAGTCACAAGTGGAGTCCCTCAGGGATCAGTCCTTGGAACGCTCCTTTTTGGCAAGTACTTCTCTGAAGTCAAGGCCAATGTCAGTGGTCTCTGGCTCTCTAAATTTGCAGATGATTGCAAATTAGGAGCTGTCATTGAATCCCACACTGACACAAATGTTCTCCAGGAAGGGCTGGCACAGACAAATAACTGGTGTCAGAGCCATGGACTAAAACTAAATGCCAAAAAATGTATAATACTATCCTTTGGTAAGTCATCCACCTAGCTATCATATTGACAACACACCCCTTAGAGCTGACCCAGTAGTCAGAGACTTAGGGACACACGAAGATAGTAATCTAGCCTTTGACCATCATGTCTGCAGTATTGAGGAAATCATTCAATGTTGCACAACTTATAAACAAAGGTATGGCATCTAAGTCCAAGGAAGTCATTGCTCCACTGTATTTGGCATTCATCAGTCCTATCATTGAGTTCAATGGCCCCTTTGGATTGTACCTAACCAGGCATATCCAACAACTGGAACGTTCACAGAGGTTCCTCACTAAAAAAATACAGGGTATAAGTGAAATGTTCTATGCAGACTGCCTCAAGGCCCTATCCCTGTATTCTGTGTCCTACAGGCTTTTGAGGCAAGATCTATGCCTGGCATACAGGGCATTGACAGACTCCACTCTGATGGACCTCCTGCATATCCACAAAACAAACAGCAGCAGAATTACTAGTTCTAAGAACTTAAACCTTTTCTGTGATATAAATAGGACCTGCTGTAGATACAGGTATGTATCCCAGAGACTATTCCATCTAGGGAACAGGTTCCCTAGCCATGTGAAGCAGAGTTACTCCCTAAACCAATTCAAGTGCAACTTGGACAGTTGGATGGGGAACAGGAAATTCATCCCTGGTTTGGCACTTATGTCTCTAATGTACATGGGCAACCTGTAAATGTTCATCTCCCAGGCCCCAGCTTGTAAATGTTTCCTCTTCTAAACCCCTGCTTACACTTATCAAGGGTATCAGAACTTGTCAGAGACTGGGATGCATGGCAAGGCTTAAAAAGGCCCTTGTGGTCATTAGCCTAGTAAACACCAATGAACTTGTGAACCTATTATCTTCTGTTTGCTTGTAGCCATGCCACATTTTCTTTTTTACTTGTCCCCCATTCTCTATTGATAGAAGGATCCTTAATATTCCTTTCTGTTTTCACTGTCTTTACGTGTGCCTTTCTCATTGTTTGAGTTTATTTTTAAGGCAGGTTTTACAATGCTCCAGTTGGTTAGCTGTGCCCTTAAATGCTTTTTAACAGAATATTTAAATATATTGCATAGGATACAAGTTCTCTTTCACTAAAGATGAAGATTTTTCTGCCAATATAGACTTAAATCCCTACTAGCTTTTGTATTCAAGTCAAATACTGCAGTCTGAAGGAGTTATATAACATATTTCCCTTGGTGTGAAGCATCCAATCCTGATCCGTTATATAGATATTGAACACCAAAGAGAATGGCTCATTGCTTATACTTTCCCTACCTCCCCATTTGTTGCAATCTACGTATGCATTTTTTAACTGATTTTCTAGACAGGCATTGTGTAACTAGATGGGCCTTAATATCTAACTTGCTTGTTTATTAACTGTTCAGATAATTCTAAATATTAATATCTTGCCTTGTCTATTCCTCCTATTGGCAGGACAGGCAACTAACCTGTTGGTCCTCATTATGCCTAGTCATTTCCTTCTAATAAATGGACCATCACAAGGGATCTGCTATCACCTTTCTGTAAAACTCCAAGGAAGAAGTTCTTTATATATTTCTTGGTTTCTGCTGCTGACGATACATACTTAGAAGGGCCACTCTACGTCTGGAAACAATGATAATTGTTAACATATATATTAAGAGGAACATGTCTCTGTTTCAGATCTCTCATCCTCCCTAAGCCCATTATGCTCTGTCTAGTCTTCATTCTTGGCACTCTTGGTGTACTGAGACCACCTTGTAAGTCAGTGGAGGGACAAGAGTTTCCCTAGAGTTTACCCAACTCTGACAAGAGATGAGACACCTCTTCCATTGATCCAGAAAAGTCCCAGCAGATGTGGCAATGCTGCATCCTCTAAAATTACTTGACTTTGATTGCTGCTAATCAGCTAATTTACTCTGTCATTTCCAGTATCACTTTTTCTAAGCAAGCTTAAGAACACTTTATTGCATTTTTTCAGTCTTGTTTATCTTCAGGCTTTTTCTTTAGTTTAAGTATTATGGACACTCCAAATTACTAGAGAGTAGCAAAATGTTTACCTAGGTGGTTGTTTTAAGATTCTATTTACCTTCCAGCAGGAAAAAAAAATAATTAAACCAAGGCCTATTACTATGGAAAATTAACAGACACCATGAACACATCAGCAATTTCCAAATCAAGAATAAGAAAAACTTAAATTCACAAGAATAGAAACAATAGTTTGGCCCTGCACCCCACTCTCCCACATCCCCCATGTTAATATGATAACTCCATGGTCACACAACCATGGAGCAAACTTCTTAAAATAGAACTTATCCTCCCCAGGACAAATCAGTAGCACTTTACTTTGAGAAGAATAAGTGCTGTGTAAACTTACATCACAAAACATTACATATGAGCTAAAATTATACATGAGCTAGAAAAACTCTAAAAATCTAGCACAAAATGTAGACAAGTTCAAAACACAGACTTTAAACCATTAATTGAAAATGGCCAGTAGCCAACACTATTGCACAAAACATCACAGCCAGTTTGGGTAAATAGAAAAGTCAGTATTCCCATTTCACAAATAGTGTGGGATTCTAAAATTATTTATAGTTGGAATAGAATACTACTCTAAGTATTTAAGTGGCACAAAGTTCCCAAAATATATAATACGCTGCATAGACTAATGCGGAATCATAGAGGTTTACTTCTGATTAGAGAAAGTTAGTTGGGTTTGCTATATCACAGTACTTTGAAATTCAGGTCTATATTATAAGCTCAAAAACTTAAAAGAGTAAACACTCTTTTATCGAACTGTAAATACCGAAACCATTAAATAGCAAAAACACGGAACAGCGATTTTTTTTTTCCTAGGGAAAAAAATGGCTGCTCCACAAAAAAAAAAAAAAAAATGCAAACACCACCCCACTTAAATGGGTCTATATTAGAACATCAAAGTTTTAAAACTTCAAATGTTCTAATATTGATCCCTATTCAGGGAACACTGAAAATAGCAAAGCTGCAGAACACTGAATTTCTTCCTAGGGAAGGAATTTGCTTGGCCATTTCTGTGGCTTTGCTATTTTCAGCACTGCGTTGGAAAGTTACGGGTCAGGATCAGGTAAGTGTGCGATTATGTGGACATGAGGGTTAGGGCATGGGTTAGGTGAGTTAGGTTTAGGGCGCAGGTCAGGTAAGTGTGCAATTGTGTGGACGTGAGGGTTAGGGCAGGATAGGTGAGTTAGGGTTAGGGCACGGGTGAGGTGAGTGTGCGACAGTGACGGGCCTTAGGGTTAGGGTTTGGGTTAAGGTAAGTGGAAAGATAGCAGTGTTTCTACAGTTTACTGTAGGGTTAGATGTAGGATTTTAAGTGTATGTGTGTGGATTGCTGTTTGTTTGGTGTGCTTGTGTTGTGTGTATGTGTGTCAGAACAGCAATTTTTTTTTCCCTGGGAAAAAAATTCACTGTTCTGCATGTTCAGTATTGTTAGCATTCGCTGAATAGGGGTCGATCTTAGAACATTCGAAGTTTTAAAACTTTGATGTTCTAATATAGACCCCCACTTAAATATAACAACTCCGAGATCGCAACACAGTGGAGGAAATGGCAAAGTCCAGAAAATGACCCATTGATTTTTTTTCCCCAGGAAAAAAATCACTGTTCTGTGTTTTTTCTGTTTAGTGGTTTCCATATTTACAGCTCGATAAAAAGTGTTTGCTCCTTTAAGCTTTCGAGCTTATGATATAGACCCTCATAGTACTTTGAAATTCTGCATTGGTGATGCAAGTCAAAGCAAACCTTAAAGTAACAGAATTATCCATTATAGTCAGAAAGCTATTGTATAGTAGGAACAACTCCACCTGAGTGCTGGTACTGATACTGCAGGAATTACATGGTGGAAAGACCATATATCTGCAGTACCAATAATGACATGCATGCAGAGCTGTACTGCATTCATTAGGAATCCTGCTGGGCCAGATGAAGACTAGATGCATGCATGGAAATGCTATTTTGAGAGTGGTTCCTTTGTACACAGAATTGTTAGAAATGCAAAATGTTGATGGTAATATCAAATCAAAACATATTTATCAGTACAATTTTATACAATTAACAAAATGCAATACATTTTTCAGCCCAACTAGTCATGGATCTAAATGGCCTTTACCTCATCTCAAGCTTAGTGAGACTATTACAGGCTGTGCATTCAGCCAGCGTGTGACTTAAGCTGCAGATGGAAATGATGAGTTAGAATGAAATCTAACTGAAAGAGACAAGCTTTACAGTCCACTTTACATACTATTTTGCTGGGTCAGCTTGAACTTTTCTTGATGCAAATTTAGCTGAATTTTAGTATGTTTCAGGATCTTTTGGGGCAAAATCAGAAGGTGAAAGCATGCTTGCCCACTATGAAACAATCAAGATTGTTCTATTAGTAAAACAACATTTGTTTTCCCAAGGGTACATGCTCACTAGTTTACCTTACTAAAACTTTATATGACATGGAGAGGACAGAATAAAACATAAGTTTGTACAAATCAACAAGGGAAATTCTCTTCATTTAATATTCCACAAGTGTATCAAGTCCCCCTAAAATCCATAATTTATTTATAGATTTGCAATTGTGTTACATCTTCAGTAACAGTAACAGTAACATTGATTTGGTTGATTGATTGATGATGCATTTACATTCATAAGCTGTGCACAAAAAAGTAATAATCTCTGATACAAGCATACAAATCATAATACAAAGTGTAATTCAAACCATAACTGTCATTATGTTACCTCTCTGTACTTATAACAAGTTACTTACTTAGCCCAGAGCCAGATCATAGACAAGTGGAGCCCTCTGCAGGGTAATTGATCAGAGTCCTCTCCCTAACAGCAGTGCTCCCCCAGCCATTCCAGTATACCACTACTTGGCTATTTCTCCCCAGTTACCATAAACACTGTTCAAACCTGTCAGTGTGCATACTATTTTCATCTTTATTTCTACACTGATTAGAGCTATTTAAAAATGTATTTCTAGTTTTATAGCACAAACACTAATAGCCATATGCTAAAGAGAACAATACAGTCTCAAAATGAAAACAGACTTAGCATGAACAGTAAGCCCCTCTGCCCTTTCACAACCAATGAAACATCACATTCAAAGAAAATGCATCTAGACAGTGGAAAATTAAATTTACATTTGGGCTGTTTTCAAACCATAGGCCCCTTGCACACATTTTTTTGACCATGCATACATACATGTGTTCTTTGATGCACCATCCTCATTGTATTAAACCATATTCCTTGTATAATGCAGCACCACTTGTTAAGAGTATGTTTTAAAATAGTAGGTTTGAACATTTTTTCCAGTAAGCAATGAAACAAAACATATAAGCCAATAAGGCCAAAACTACCCATTACAGAACATTTTAACTGCAAAAGGCCACTCAAACTTTTGTCATTACAATCTACCAATAACAGACAATATAAACAATCTCTGCAGAAGTAAATGTCATCTGCATAATTCCACACTAAAAAGCTCTATAACCAACGAAGAGGTTGCTGCTTCCAAACAACTTTACATTTCAGTGTTTCAAGTACAAATTCAGGACCTGTTACCCTTGAAGAATAAACTGCCCATGTAACATTAAAACATAGTAAGCTAGCAATATTGCAATAGGGAATGGCTGTCAAACCAGAAACAGAGTCATATTTGCTAGACATCTAATCCAAAGTAGAACACATTCAGGAGTGCAGCACCCCATCCCCCCTTAACAGAGGCTCTGCTATATTAGCACTCTACTTACATGGTGTGGGAGTAGAACCAGTAGCCTTCTGTAACTAAGGCAAGTATGCTACCTGTTGTCCTACTAATACTGCTTTTAAAAGTTATAGCACAAACACTGATGATAGCCATCTGCAACAAAACAGTTACACATTGAAAACCGATGGCATAAGCAACAGTCAACTTCTTTTCCCTTGAAACTCAGCATTCCATGAAAATATACAGACATTCAACAGTCTTGCAAAATGCACAGAAAGTCAACATTCCTTGAAAATGCACAGAAATGCAAAATTCATTAAAAATGCACAGAAGCCCGACAGTCTGAAAATGTACAGTTTCAACAGTCTTGGAAAAGGCACAGAAGCACAACAGTCTTTGTAAATGAACAGAAACTTAACATTCTTTGAAAATTCACTGAAACTTAATGATCCTTGAAATGCACTTGGTAATGACAGTTTAGCAGTTGGTGTAGAAGATTCAGGCTGTAGAGTCTTGCATTGAAGTGAAGGTACAAGGTTTGAGCCTGCATGAGTTAACCAACCTACCATCCCTAACTGGGGCTTTTAATACACACACACACTCTCACACACACACACACACACACACACACACACACACACACACACAACCTGTTATTTCACCAACAGGTCCTCAGTGTTCATTCAGAATGGCAACAGCATTATGCATTTTTAAATTGTGTGCTTTGTTTCAGCATCCAAATCCATCATGAGCTCCATTTCAGTTTAAATGTGCATATGTACTAAAGATGCATGTGCAGTCACTACTAAGGATCCACTCTCCGTGCATCCTTAAATAAAAAATGTCATGCACACAGAGTGCATTCATAAAGAAGAAATGTAAGGTTTTGGAGCAGCTGCCCACCCAGTGGGCCCCCTTCCCCAGCTAGTGGGCCCTAAGTGACTGCCTAGGTTGCCTAGTGCTGAATGCAGCTCTGAGTTAACCAAGATTTATCATAATTACCCATTGCATTGGTATTTAAGTGATGTTACTTGACTCTGAATTATCTGGGATGTAGATGTAACATTCAATATCCATGAC
This sequence comes from Protopterus annectens, assembly GCF_019279795.1. Lineage (NCBI taxonomy): Eukaryota > Metazoa > Chordata > Ceratodontiformes > Protopteridae > Protopterus > Protopterus annectens. Next base: position 419,566,921 of record NC_056741.1, read on the forward strand.
TATGAATGTACCACCTTGGGGCTAAGAAGTAGTCAACAGCTATTCAGTTTAGTATATGCAGTGAGCTCATCATTGTCATTTCTGTTCCGATATCTTTTAATGACTAGTATGTGGCATATGACAATGTTTCCAGCAATTCCGAAACTTTTTGTAGTTCTCAAATAACTTTAGCAGCCCTATAATAGGAAAATAGTGCAACATCTGCAAGGGCTCCATCTTCTAATTCCATATTAGATAAATGTTTAATAATTATATTTGTATCTATATCTGATGTATCTGCTGCCCCACAAGGGTTCACAATCTCTGATTTATTGGACTCTCACTTATTTCTGTGGTTTCTGGCAAATTTTATCAGTTTTGATAGTTCAGCATTGCTGTTTCCACCTACTTTTAGTCCTTGGTAAGTCAATACTTTAGATGTAAACTGTTTTTGCCACCTTCATCTTGGTCAGAAACAGAGGGAAAAATAGTATACTTTCTAAGAGATTTAAATCTGTTTAGTAATTTAGCAATTTATAGCATTCCTGATGAGCATTTTTGCCTTATTGCCTCTATGCTTTTTGTCAAGTGTTTACACTCAGTCCACTCATGGACATAACTATTTTAGAACAACAAAACATCATTCCCAGTGGCAGTTGTAAGGCCCTGTTTTGTTAAACTATTTGATCTTTATTCTTTGTTATTGATTGAACTGGGTTGGTTGGGCAGTTTTAGGGGGTGACTTTAATATTTTTTATGTTAAAACTTGTTCATTTCTGTCAAGGAATTGTGCAGTTGTAACCATGTGTGATGCTGTGCCACTGTCACTTCAGGTCCACCTGTGGCACATAATATATTAAAAGGAAAAAGTAAAGGCATTGTTCTGCCTGTCATGAGGGTCTTATGGAGTAATTCCTGTTTTTGTACTTGGTGTTGTTCTAATAACAGTTCATACAGCACTCAAATGTGCTATGCATTTGGTCCATTTTTCAAAACATTTTTTTTAATATTTCCTTGACTGCATGTTTTATACACTCTGCAATTTCATTTGATTGCAAATAGTGGGGCACATGGAAACTTTGCTGAATGTTGTGAAAATTATACATTTCTTTCATTAACTGATTGGTGAACTGTGGATCATTGCCTATTATTTATTGCTAGCCCCTGTGAGAACAACTGTGTGTTCACAAAGCTGAGGCTGTTGTCTTTGCAGTACAATTTTTAGTAGGTATTGCATCAACCCAACTTGTGACTGTGTATACAACCACTAACAAGTCCCTTTCCTCTCCCTTTGTAAGTGGTAAGGATCCTGTCTAATCATTTTGAACACTGTAACAAGGTCATTCCAACACTGGCACAATATGCAACTGGGTCTTTTTAATAACTGGATTTGTGAGTAGACATGCAATGAATTCTTCATCCTTATGTTTGCTTAACTTTTTAAGAATTGGATTCCAAAATGTGTGCTTTAATTGGATCTTAGCTTTTTGTGACCCATATGCCCTAGAATGTAATGGATAAACTTTAAATTGCTAAGCTAATGGTATGGGCACATAGGGTTTCTGCCTGTTTTTTTTTTATAGGTATAGACTTAAACACAAGGGCCTAGTTGATGTATTATACATTGTGCTATGTCAGCAGTTGTGCCTTGTGTTTCTGTATTTGTGTTAAATCTGGTATTCCTCCTGGTTTTGCATTGATTTCTTCTTATATAACTTTGGACATTGGTACTTCATGATATAGAGGAGTATTCATCTGTAGTAGCATTGCCCCTGTAATGTTTATTGCTGCCAATGACTTGATGGGCGTTCACTCTGCAAACACACCATCTGATTGGGTTATCTTTTCCTATCTGATAGATGTATTTTAGTACATCTGCATGCTGCAAAGATGTTTTACTTTCTACAAAGTCCCTTCTCTCCCCTACTAAAAGATTAATTTTGAAAATTTTAACTACATATGAACTATCACAAATAGTATTAGCTTTGCCAGTAGAATGCCTGAGTACATATTAGACTGTTTCTAGTTCTACTGTTTGGACCGGCATGTGTCCTGAAAGTTTAATCATGTTTGTTTTGGGCTGATATTGTCATGAAAATAAACCACAAATTCTATATTATACTGACCATTTTCACATTAATGAGCTTCATCTCATAAATGTATGGAATACAAATGTTAAACTCAGAATTAAATGGAGGTTTAGGAGTTTTCCTGAATTGATCTTTACACTGATGTGGTATGTCCCAATAAAGTAAGTGTTGTGAAAAACTTGTTGCTACCTAGATCTACTGCAACATGTCTTTGCTCAAATGTTAGAAGCATTTTACAAATGTAGTTTAACTAAAAGCCTTATGATCTAATGAGTACAACAGCAATTTAATGTCTGTATGTAGGGTTAAGGGATAACTTGTGCAAACTGGGTTATCTTTTGTGACTGGTTAAGTCCACAATGCAAAGGAAGTAAATCTGTATGCAAGGATGAAAGCCCTTTTCCACAAAAGTCAACATTCTACTTAAGAATGAGCTGTGACTGGCCTCAATTTATTTTGTGTGCTTTGTGTTACCACATGGCCACCGTTGTAGAAGTATGACTGAGATATATATATTATCTACACTAACAGCTGCCTGTAAATAAAATGTAAGCATGATTAACTCTGTTGTGACTGATAGCTTTTGTTATATTTGTTGCACTTCATCTTTAGTTTCATTTGTTCAAATAACTGGATCTGACCCTTGCACATTAGTTTTTTAACAATTTATACAAAAATAAGTCATTGGGGGTTTACCATACCATTTAATTGCTTCCTATTGTGGGGGCACCTGACATCTGGGGCAAGAAAAACTGATGTATTGGCGTTGGATGCATGTTTTATACCTCTGATGACCTGACGTCGGGAAGGAAGTGGCGGCGTCCGACGCAGGGGTCCGGGGACTCTGGTGTTCGGGCTGGCTGAGGGCTACCTGCGGGCAGGTAGCCCAAGTGTGATGACTGCAACAGTGAATACACTCGAACATCTACATTTATGGTAAGTGTACACAACTGTACTTTTGCATGTTCTCCCTGTGCCTCTGTGGTGTTTTTCCCACCTCCAAAAAACATGCTGAGTGTGTTTCCATCTCAAATTCACCAAAAGAATGGAGCTGTGAGCAGCAGCACAGACTCTACATGGTGTTCTATGAAGAAGAGTTGTATAAACCAACCTCTTTGGGCATTTAGTGTGATGCATAGTATCCTCATAATAGGCGAACATGGATCACAGACTGTGCACCATTGCAGGGCTAGCCACTCGACAGTGTAAGGTATGGCTCTAGGTGATTTGGTCATGTTGACTAATGTTGCCAAATGCGCATGGGTATTTGCCAGTGATAGGTGGGTCGAGGATCTGACCTACTCTGACCTATGCCAGGAAACCATGCTAATTTTACCTCATATCATGCGTTCCGGTCCCAAAACCTGGACAATACCAAGAAAGGAGGAGGGGTATCCATATTCATCAAGGACACCCACACCTCAAGATTGGTGGCATTGCACGATGCATCGGAAACCATCCAGGTACAATCAACCATAGGCAAGACTGCTCTGCAATTTGTAGCATGTTACAGGCCACCCTCGCAAACTCAGGAACCTCATATGGCCTTCCTGAAAACACTGGAGGGGATAAATGTATCTCCGAACACAATCATACTAGGTGACTTCAACTACCCTAATATAGACTGGGAACACTACTCAAGCCCAAACACTCTAGCCCAAAAGTTCCTGGAATTCATAAACTCAAATGCCATGGAACAACTAGTCACCATCCCCACAAGAGGAGAAAACATACTTGATCTCATCATCACGAACATGGGAGCACAATGTTCAACACGAAGTATACCCCTCACTGGTGAGATCTGATCACAAACTAATCTCGCTGGAGGTCCTCATCCGCCCCACCCGAAATGAAAAGACCACAGTAAAGAACTTCAAAGCTGACTTCACACTTCTAAAGACTAGTGTGGTCTCCTTTAAGGCCCTGAGCGGCGGTTAACATTACTCAAACCGCTGAATCACTTACAAATGCCTTCTACCAGCACCTGCAGGCTGCATGGATCAGACAATCCCAAGCAAAACAAAGACTCTTTGTACCAAAGGCAAGCGTCCAGTCTGGTGGACCCCAGCCATAAACAAACTCTACAACAAAAGGAGAAAGCTACTACAAGATAGAGCAAAATCCTTAAAAGGTAAGACACTGCTGATCACTATAAGTAAAAGCTAAGAGCTCTCATAAAATCATCCAAAGCTAACTTTGAGAAAAAATAGCTAAGGACTCTAAAGACAACCATAAGGCATTCTTTAGCTATGTCAGAAACCTAGGAGGAAACTCCCAGATATGCTCAGAATTAGTTCAAAATGATGTGAAGATTACTGATCCTACAGACATTGCCAACATACTGGCTGACAGGTTCAGTGCAAACTTCTCCCAAAGGAGAGATATCTATACCAAATGATTGTATCCCCCAAACATCTCTAGGTGAGAACTGCTCTCTCCAAGGCAAAGAACACAGCATCCATGGGACCTGATGGTGTCCCCGGCTGTGTGCTCCATGAACTCAATGAGAAATTAAACCCACAGTTAGGACAGCTGTTTAATCTTAGTCTCACCTCTGGATCCAGGGGTGGCCAGCGACTGTGGTCCCACTCCACAAAGGCGGTGCCTCCAACGACCCTGGAAATTACCGTCCCATTAGCTTGACAAGCCTTATCTGCAAAGCCATGGAGAGGATCATAATGGATCTCATAAATAAAGACATAGGGAACTTGCAGACTTTGGATCCAACCCAGTTTGGCTTTGTCAAAGGCAGATCATGCCTTTTAAACTTGGTTGACTTTTTCGAAACAGTCACCACGGCCATTGACCAGGGAAAGGCAGTCCATACAGCCTACCTAGACCTGGCGAAGGCTTTTGATACAATACCTCACTCGGGTATCATTGAAAAACTCATCAACTTAAATGTAAACCCATACATTACAAGATGGGTTGCAAACTGGCTGAGTGACAGAACCCACAGGGTCAGAGTTGCTGGCGCCATGTCAGACTCAAAGCCTGTCACAAGTGGTGTCCCACAGGGCTCAGTCCTGGGCCCACTCTTGTTTGGCATCTACTTTTCTGAAGTACAAGCAAACACAGGAGGGTTATGGCTGACAATGTTTGCAGATGACTGCAAACTGGGCGCCGTAGTTGAAAACACATCCGACACAGATATCCTTCAGAAGGGTCTCACAGAAATGGATAACTGGTGCCAGAGCCATGAGCTAAAGTTAAATGCCAAGAAATGCATAGTCATACCCTTCGGGAAAAATAAGGTTACTAGCTACCATATAGGTGGCAATCCCCTGAACACAGAAGAAGTTATTAGGGACCTGGGAACCCAGGTTGACAGTAGCCTTTCATTTGACACTCATATTGCTAAAGTAGTTAGGAAGACCTTCTACATTGCCCACCTTATCATGAAGGGATTCACATCTAGATCAAGGAAGTCATAGTCTCCCTATACTCATCACTCATCAGACCAATGATCGAGTACAATGCCCCATTCGGAATGTATCTGACCCGACACTTGCAGCAGCTGGAGAGGCCAAAAGTTCCTCACCAAAAGGATAAAGGGTCTCAAAAATCTGTCTTATGCTGCCCGACTGAAAGAACTCCAGTTATATTCAGTTGCTTACCGCTTGCTCAGTGGTGACCTATGCCTGACATACAAGGCCATGTCAAACCTAGATTTGATGAACATGCTTCATCTCAAAAAATCTAGATCCCTCAGAGCCACAAGGGCGGGAGACTTAAACCTCGACACTGTTATTAATAGGACGTGCTGGAGGGATAGATTCATCACCCAAAGACTCCCTATGCTGTGGAACAAAATCCCGGTTTATGTGAGGCAGAGCACCTTGCTGGCCTTGTTCAAGAGGAATCTTGACCAATGGATGGGAGATAGATACACCGGGTTACCTCAGTGTCACTGCTCGACAGAGGCACAGCAAAATAATGGGCATAGTTTCTCCAAACTAAAGGGGTGGCGTAAGCCACAAAACTATGGGCTAGGCTTATAAATGCCCTCGGGCAGATAGCCTAGTATGAACCTATGAACCTATGAACCTATGGTGCATACTTTTCAATGAATTCTATGATACAAGTCATCACTCCCAAGAAATTTTGCAAATCATTAACAGATTTTGGAAAAAGGCATGTTTGATACAAATGGCATTCTTTCTTTACATGACATTTTACATGCAGTTGTATTTGTAATACCTATAGATTTGACTGACTACAATATTCTGTCACCTTTGAACACAGGTCTCAAAGGTTTATTTAGTGTTTGTCAGAAAAAAATAGTGCACTGTGAAACTGTTGTGGCAGGCATGTCATTAAATATTGTTGAGCTTCAAATGCAAATGGAAACCTCTTTTGTGAATCCCCAGTAAAGGAACAGCAAGGAATCCATTTGCTAGCTCTATAACTATGGATCTAACCTTGCTGTTACTTCAGCTGTGCTGGCACTGTAATAGCTACTGGACAGGTAAGTTTATTGACCTAGTCCTAGATATAAAAATAATCTGTAACTCTATTCCTTCTTTATAATTAGCTGAACTGACATACTTGCACATAACACCCTTTTCTTCTCACTGTTTTTTTTTTTATTTCTCCAAGTCTTGTGGGTTTCTAATACCATGATGGGAATGGATCCCATTCCTAAGTCAAAGTATGATTAAAGTTCATGAAATTAGTACAGTTTCAGTCTTTGATGTTAGCCAGAAATGCTCTTCACAGCACCCACAATGTGACCAGCAATGACTGATGCAATTTGTATGCAGTTACATGTATCCGTAACATTTCTAAGTATGACTGTAAATTCTTTTTTATAAGAGCAGTTGCTCCTACTACTACTGGAACTATCTGGGTATCTTTCCCCCATATTGCCCTCATTTTTGCCTGCAAATTCTGGTATTTAATGATTTTGTGTTTGTCTATATGTAAGACATTGTAGTCACTGGGTGTAGCAATTTCAATAATCAATGCTACTTTTGTCTTCTTTTCATGGACTACTATATCCGTTTTTTCGCATCTTTTTTTTGAACTGTTGGTAAAGGATGATCCCATGTGATATAAACTTCATCATTTTCTGTTATGCTTTGCAGCTCATGTTTCCAGTGTTTTCAGCTACTTCAATATTATTATGTTCCACAATTCCCAATGCAATGGCTTTACCACATAATTATGCCTTTCAGTACACAGTCCTTCTGCCATTAGCATATCACAGCCAGCAAAAAGATGTGTGACTGTTTCCAGTTCTGTTTTACAAAACATACATTTGTCTGTTTCTTCCACATGTTAAATGGACTTTGTAAACCAATGCGTACATAGTCCAGTATCTTCAGCTGCCAATATTAACCTTTCATCTTTTGGTTTGAATTCAGCTCTCCTTATCCATTCCTGCATTCGATCCTGATCAACATGAGGTTGTTCCAGGTGTTTTCTATACTTGCAACTTTATTTATGCATTTTCCACATTTCTTGCCTTCTCATCTGATGCTTCACATTATATTCTTTCTTTTGTTTTTGGCACATTCAGTTGCTGCCTGATTTTTACCTAATTCTGGTTTGATTTCCATTCCCGCTTGACACCGATAAGCTTCTGCTGAACTAAGCAATGAAGTCATCTTAGACTTATTCGCCTCATGTTTCAAAACTTTCACTATGTTTGGGTCTTGTGAGATCAGCAGATATATATGGAATCCCACAATTGCAGATCTATATATGTAATCCCTCAAGGAGGCCAATACTTCTTCAGAACAGGGAATACGTAATCTTGGCATGCACTGATTTTTATAAATCATTTAATGAGCATGAAGCATCCTTCTTGTTTTCCTGTCCAACCTATCCAACACCTTTTGGGGGTATTCAATCACTCGAGAACTGTAAGTTAGAAAAGAAGAGCAAATTGGTTTATAGCTTGTGAAGAATTATATGAAGTGGTCTTGCTGTTACTTGCATTTACATGCATGCATACCAAAGTATATTTAACTATTTATTGTGGCCAGCTAATCTTATTACTGTATTGTACTAAGTACAATAAATACACCAAGACAAACTGCTTCAGTTAATACGCATTTTACTATTACATTTTCCTTTCGGATCTACAAGCATGCAACACAAATGCTGTCAGCTCTCTATGGCAAATTCCCAAAGTTTGTTTATATACATTCATATTTATACCAAAAAGTCTGATATTTTTTCTCAGTCTGATGTATTATAATCTTCCTTTGTATAACACTTTTCTTTGTTCTTTTTATTTATTATGATTTGTCCTTGATTCTTTCAAGTTCGGTGGTCTAAGGAAACTCAGAATTGCATTATCTGAAACACGGTGTTCCAGCACTATCTGAAACTTGATATTCCAACTTTATCTTGCTTGATGTTACATCTCTTTACTTCATTGATGTCCTTCCAGTTTTGTCATTATTGGTTCATGCATTTTGTTTCATTGTTTACTGGAAAAATGTTAAAAACAAGTTTAAAATATCCTCTAACAAGAGTGCTGTATTATACAAGGAATATAATTTAATACAATCAGGAAGGTGTATCAAAGAAAACATGTATGTTCGGTGTGCAAGGGGTCTATGTTTTGAAAACAGCCCAAATGTAATCTTTCTCTGCCACTGGACAGATGCATTTTCTTTGAATGTGGGTTTCAATGCTGTTTCAGTGAATGCGGGTTTCAAGGGCAGAGAAACTTTAATGCTAAGTCTGTTTTCACTGTGAGACTGTATTGCTTTGTTTAACAGATATGTATCAGTGTTTGTGCTATAAAATATAAAAGTTTTAAATGAAATCCGAATAATCATTGTAGAAGTAAAGCAGGTATGCACATTACAGTGTTTATGGTAAATGGGGCAAAATATCCAAGTAATGAGACATTGGAATGGCTACAGGGGGAAGGGCTTTGTATGGGGGGGGGCCCCATTTGACCATGATTTTTGTGAGGGGGGAAGGGTAGGAACCTCAGACAGCCCCGGGTGGCACAAACTCTAGCTACATCGCTGATCAGTAGGCCATGGAGAATGACTTTTGGAGGTCATAGGAAACTTTAATATTCTTTTGCTAAGATTAGAGTATTGCCTACTATTAAATGCCCTAATTTTACCACAAAACCCACATACTGCAAGTCAACAAAAACAAAATCCTAAGGTTTGTCATCTTTTCCCTTCCCAGTGAGCATCGTTGCTACACATTTAAAAAAATGGTTGCCATTTACTGCAGGGTCTGGGCTCTGGGACCATATTTTGGTTGTCTGTTCTTTAGTTTGTGTTTGAAAGTTGGTATCCCACAGTTCCATTAGAGTGTGCGGGGCCACATAATTATCTATGCAAATTGTATGTTAATCGGTGTACAGATTTGCACCTATTTTTCATGGGCCTTTGTCCAGATTTTTGATGTTTCCAGGTTGAGAGGTATGTATGCAGCATTCATTTAATGTTTTATTTCACCACATATAATTAAATTGTTAAAATCTGTTATACCCCTATTTTTGACAAAATTTCCATTCCCAGTCCAGTAGTGTCACAATGTGGATGTAAAAGAGTGTAGCTGTTATATGTGCACCATGCTGTAACCTTTGATTAAAAAAAATAACTTTACAGGTCTACTAGGAACTATTATTATTTCAGGTCCCTCAAAGCCTGCAAGAAACATTGCAGGGTTAGCCACCTGGTAGCGTGGACACTGGCTTTAGGTGAAGGTCACTATTGATGTGGCACCTGTCCCTGTATACAAAAACTGGGGAAAATAAGATTAATGCTGATGCTAAAAGTTTGCAAGAACTATTGCACTGTCAGGGTCCTGGGGTAAAGGTCTGTTAGTAAAAGACAGTGCAGCTACTGTATCAATTAATCCTTTGTCCCGTTTCTGCCCCTCTGCCCCTCTGCCCCATCTGCCCAGAGGATAATGTATGGTCTGTCATCATCTCACAAGGTAAAAGAAGTTAAGTAGAATAACTGAGTAGGGGATACACATCCCTAGCAGTCAGGGTGAATATTTGCTCTATCATTTTCCTGGAGATCTACTGTCAGTGGTTGTACTGAAGATGTCTGTGATCTGTCTATGGATTTTTTCAGTCCTGTAGCATCACAATATAACTTTGTCTTTAACTCATTTGACTCTGGCCTTGGGTGTACTCCTTATTCTATTGTAGGATTTTGATAACATCTTTATGGATGATAATATGGTTGCTCTGTAGAAGCATCTAGTTTTATTTTCAATGTCCAGCATTTTGGACATTGTTTTTTCTAAGTCCCTATTCATTACATAAAAAGCAAACAAACAAGCAAACAACAGAAACAGATGTCTTTTTTTAAATAAATTTTATTGAAAGCATTTCTTAAAAATACAATTATAAACAAAAAACTAATCATATTTTATGATGAAATAGATAAAAACAAGAACATTGATATAAAGGATCAAAATTAAGACAAACTATGTACACAGATGTTCACTTAGCTATAAACAAATAAAATAAGCTAAAACAAGTGAATAAAAAATTGATTACTGTATTTCTATTATTGATTTTCTAATAATTCAATTATATTTTTCCATTGATTATATACTGCTGTATTCCTAGAAGATCTAGCTTTGATTGTCATTGATTCTAGTTTGGATACTTCCAGAAGAAGATCTTTAAAGTTTTGAAAAGAGGGGATACGTGATGATTTCCAATTTCTTGTAACTTCTTTCCTGGCTATGGACAGTACAGACCAAAGAAGCATATATTTACTAAGCTTAACACAAGGTGGGGCTGGAGTATTAAATAAAACTAACAATTTGGTAAGTAAAAAGTTATCAGTGAGTAATGCTTGGAAGAAAGAGTTGATATGCTCCCAGAATTCTTTCATATGTAAGCAATCATAAAATATATGTGCCCAATCAACATTCTGTACCTTCATACATCTCAAACAAAGAATATTTTATATGTCTTATTTATGTTATGTGGAGTAATGAAGGATCTATTCAACAATCTCCAGGTAAATATTTTCCATTTAGGTGATGAAGTAGTTTTACCTGCTGAGTGAAGAAAATTCGATTTGTCTTTATCTGTGAGGTTACACTTATTAATGTCAGAGAAGTATTTCCAATAATTGTTTGGAATTATATCTAAATCAGTTTTAATAGTTTTATATATAACTGACAGGCTAATTTTAATCGTGTTATTTTGTTGAGTAAAAATAATCAAATACTGAATAAGTTTAGGAATTAAATTTTTAGCTGAGGAAGGTATTAAATGAAATTTATTTTTGATATAATTTGTAGCTTCTTGTAAATCAAGCCATAAAGATGAATCAAAGTCATTTTCTATCAACAAAGTATTAATGGATTGCAATGCATTGTTTTTTAACATTTGATGTCAATAAATCAGATGTTTTTGTTCAAATACTGACATTTTATGGAAATTAGTAGTAAAGATAACCTTCTGTGCATATGCTATGGGGAAAGTAAGGAATGACCACCTTTCATATGATTGAAACCTATGAATGAAGTTTTTAAAATATTTTAAAATGATGTTAACATAGTTTGAAATAACACTTTGTGTGGGACTAAGAGAGAAAATATTCCTTCAAAATCCATGTGAAGTTGTTATTTACTAGATTTAGTTTTAAAAGGTTATTGTTATTATTTAAAGTTTGTGATGAAGTCAAAATAAAATCCTTCCATTTTGCTGAGTATTTACTATCTATAAGATACAGGATGGTTTTAATAACTGAGGACATTGAATATAATTCCAAATTCGGCAATGCAGTACCACCATTATTCCAGCTATACATATGGTATGTTAGAGAAATCCTAGGTTTAATTGGGAACCAAAGAAATTTTTTAATCAAGTTATTAAATTTTTTGATTATTGTATAAGATGGGGGGATAGAGATTGATGTATAGAATGTTTGGTAAAAATATCATTTTTATAACTGATAGTTTCTCCTCTATTGAGAATTTTATTTTAGACCATTTCTAAATTAGGTTATCTGTTTCTGTTAAACTATTATCAAAGTTCAGTTTTTGAATCTCTTTTATATTTTTGGCAATAATGATACCTAAATATTTTATTTGCTGGGATTGTGGGATATATTTTTCAAATTCCTTTTGAATATTATTTTTATTTAGGTCAGTTAACAAGAACTGTGTTTTATTGTGGTTAAATTCTAGACCTGAGTTTTTTTGAAAATAATCTATATCATTAAATAATTCTTGAATTGGTAGATTGCTGCCCCCCAGAGAAATTAGAACATTTGAATCTTTGAAGATTTATTAAAACTCATTTCAAAACCTTTAATATTACTATTTTCTCTGATCAAATTTGCCCAAGGCTCCATAACTACAGTAAATAGGAGAGAGGGTAAAGGACAGCCTTGCTTAGTCCCTTTAGTAATAGGTATGGATTGTGATGTATTAGGAACAATTTTAACATAAGCAAGACAGCCTGAATTTAACTGGATGATGAGATTTATAAAATTATTTGAGAACCTAAGTTCCTGTAGAAGAATGAAAAGGTAATCCCAACTGACTGTGTCAAAGGCACAATTTATGTCTAAGCTAACTATAGTTAGGTTATTTTTAGGTATTTAGTTGATTTGATTAAGGTTATCATATGTATTATGAAGCCAGTTTAGTCTTCATCCACTAAGTTGGAAAGAATATTTTTAAGTCTCTTTGCATATATGGACATAAACATTTTATAGTCCGTGTTTAATAACGATATAGGTCTATATGAGCTACACTTTACAGGGTCTTTATCTGATTTTAAAATGAGAGAAAGGAATGTATATTTCCATGATGGAGGGATAGTATTATTAGTTTGCATGGTATTAAAAACTGAAAGTAACAATGTAATAGCTTCAATGGGTAGAATCTTGTAGATTTCTGGAATAATACCATTGTTACCTGGTGCTTTGTTTGAGTGTATTAATTTGTTCTTGAATGTCTTCTAATGTAATCTGTCTATCCAAAAGCTTAGTTTGTTCTTCTGTTAATCTCTTTTTGGAGTGTTTATTAATAAACACTTGAACATCTTTCTTTGGATTTATTGGTGCAGAAGATTGGTTTAGTTTAAGGAAAAATTCTCTAAATTCAATTAATATGTTAGTTATATCAGATTCATTTTTTCTTTTGATGTGAATATATTTCTTTAATGTGATTAAATTTGTTTAATCTTTTAACTTTGTTAGCTAAAATATTCAAAGACCTGGGATTTATTGACAAATTAATAAACTTAAAATTTTCTAGACTAATCATAGTTTTATGGTTTACAATCTCAAGGTATTTCTTATTTAGAGATTTTAATTCATCTAGTTTGGATTTTTCATGTTGATTTTTTGATAACTCAAGGTTCAGAATATCAAGTTTAGCTTGTATCCTTTTTAAATCTTTATCCCACCAAAGACTTTTTTATACCAATCTGTTATTCTGCCAAATATGCCTTAATTGCATCCCAGACAAAGATTTCAGGTGTATTAGTGTTGGAGTTAAATTCTAAGAAACTATGAACTTCTTCTAGTATGAAGGAGTTAAAATCTTTTAACTTGGTGATGTATGCTGGTATCCATTTTATCTGAACATTGGTACACGCATAAATATATATATATATCAAAGGTTATTGAATTGTGGTCTGAAAAAGGACATGTAATAACTTTTACATTGCTTAAAGAATCTGTTAAACTGTTAGAGATAACAACTCTCTATTCTTGAAGATGTATTGTGTCTGTGTGAAAAGAATGTACAAAATAAGAAATTAGAGTTAGCATAATTGTTAATATCTTTCAATAAGAAGGAATTTGAAAATTATTTTAGTAATCTGGCTGAGCTCGAAACTCTTGTCTTGCCATTAAAAGTAGAGTCCAAACTATCAAAAATGCAGTTAGAATCACCAGCTAATATAACATTGCCTTTAGAAAATTGAGTAATATGATCTATATAGTGTTGTGCTGAGCTCTGTCCAAGGCCAGGAATCTAGTACATGTTAATTAGAGTAAAAATTAAATTATTAAATTCTATGACAATAGAAGCTACCGTACCTTTATTATCCTTGTATGAGTCTATTATTTTAGGTAGAGGTAATTTGTTTTGCCAGAGTATTGCAACACCTCTTTTTTTTTTGGTGTGCTCAAAACTAGTGAGTAATGAAAAAGATTTAGATTCTAATTTGGAAACATCACCCTCAATCAAACGAGTTTCTTGCAAAAAGATTAATTGTGAGTTATTCAGCTGAAGATACCTGTTTAAAGATATTCTCTTATTGGGGTTATTTAATCCATTTATGTTAAGGTACATACACTGTAAAACTACCATACCTTATGTGTATTATGATGTGACAGATATTGATTAATACATATAATGAACTTTGACCTGTGAGATGACATTAGAAAAATGTAGGGAATACAGCAATATATAGAGTGTGAAACCTAGATAAAAGCTTTAAAATTAAAACTATATGAATAATATTTTACTATACTTGTTTTAGTGAACATCAGAAAAATATTAACAAAAGTTAGTTACAGAATCTTCTAACATTAAGACCATCTAGACCCCACCTGGAGTTTTAAACTCCTAATTTGAGTGACATTAATCACCCAAATCAACAAACCAGCTAGCAGCATATTTCAATCAAGCTCCACCTAAATATAATCTATTATATAATTAAAAACATGGATTTTTAAATAATAATGTCTGTAATATACAAAAAAGAACTCAACACGTGTTCAGAAAAAACACTAGAGTAATAACATTTACTGAAACAGCAAGCCTACTATACTTTAGAAGTCACTATAATCAAGTCATTACAAAAAGTGCTTCACTTGATATATAGAAAAATATATTGATTGTTAACAGACATGCAAGAAGGCTACTGTAAAAACAAAGGTAACTAGATTTCCCTTTGTTTCTTAAATTGTCTTATTATAAGTCAAAACAATACCAAACCATTCATTAATGGGAAAAATGCAATATTATAGTGAATACAATATATGCAGTTAAGCTAAAAATCTAAAGCGAGATAAATAGTTAAACATATAATCTAGGACATAAAATATAAATAACATTTCCCAAACCTGCAACTAAAGCTATATCCACATTGTAATATATAGCAGAAGAACAACAAAACTCTGTTTCCTTTTACTCATCTTTTCCTTTCCCTCCCTCCTTCCTACTTCATCAATATACATGCATGTATAAAACTACAAATATATGTATAAACAGTTAAAATGCATCTAATCTGCTTAAGAACTCTAAGTAAATTATAAAAGCTGCAACAAAGTAGATGGCATCAATTCCACTAGTCATTAAAGCATGTCATGTCATTCACACATTTCAGGAGAACATGAAAAGTAACGTGTAAATAACATTGCATTAAAGTAATTTGAAGTTAAACAAAATGAAACCATGTATCATAGAATAGACTCTAGTAACATGTAAGCACTTTATTTTAAAAAAACTGCTATGTAAATGTTTTACATCTACAAACTACATAACACTAATACACATACAAGCAATCTATTATAATGAAAAGAAAGCTGAATTAGCTTTACTTTAAATCTGCCCTTTTAATCCATTAAATAAGCTAACAGATCAGTTACTTCCTGTGTTAATGTACAATATATCTTGCAGCAATTAAGTCTTTATAAAATGATTTGTGAAGGTTTTACCTTTTTGGAGGAGGCAGGACAATGTACATCTTGTTGCTTAGTAAGAGGATAAGAAGGATACAGTTCCTACCATTCAAGAGGGACCGACGAACTGAAGGTGACATCATGTTGCTCAAAGGTGCGTGAGTCTATACGTCTGAGCCATCGATGCTTGAGACAGCTCCAAACTTTCAGCAGGAAACTGCAGGTAGAAGAGACAACATCTCAGGGTTCCAGCTGTCTCAAGAGCCTCTCAAGACATTTCAGCAGTTCACCAACGCCTTCTTTTCCTACAAGCCAAGGCATTGAAGGGGAAATAGAGAAAAAAAAAGAAAAAATGGAGAGAGAAAGGGGAAAATAAACAACTTTTTAAATCACCGTGCCTGCAAGTCTGCTATAAATCCAAAGCCACCAATGAACGGGGCTTAACCAGACCATCATAGTGACACACAACAAAACATCCAAAAATAACATCAACCCCAAGCAAACAACAAGAAAAACAATCATATTATCACAAAAGAAATAAGGATTACGCTTCCCAGTACTACAAAAAAAACACAGTCTCAATTACTTTAACTGAAGCAGGCAATCAAGCAGAAATATGGCAGTGAGACAACAGGAAAAAAGTATCAACAGCTCCTGTAACACACAATTCCTACAGCCATTTGGAGACATATAAGTAAAACTTATAATCAAAAGGGCATAAAGACTATGGAAAGAATAAACTTAAAACAATTAGTAACTGCACTAGTTTAACTAAATAAAGAGCAAAGACAGCCAAAGGAACTCTTAGAATACAGTTAAATCAAAATATAGCTACTTAGCATCAATGAAAGAAAACAAAATTAAACTAGTGCAATTATTGTAGTCAGAAATATATGCAAACTAGAAACAATAAATAGATTTTCTATCCTTTAGTATATAGAATATATTATAGTGTTAGTTTAGATAGGATATAGACTATATGGCTTAATATTGAAAGCTAAGGCTAAAACACATAAATACTACTATTAAAGTTATAGAATAATACAAGATACTAATAGCTAATATAAATCAATGGAAACACAAGCTAGAATCACTATACAATAAAAAATATAACAACACTCACCTGTTGAACCATTTTCATTTTCCTTGACTACTGGGTCATGAGAAAAATCATTTGAGAAGAAAAAAAAATAAAGGAATATAAATTCCTTGATGCAGAAAATTATTTTTTGAGCTTCTTGTGTTCTACTGTTTCCCAGGTGTTATTTTCAGCAATTCTCTTAAGGCTTGGACTAGCCCAGTCCATTTTATCTATTTTTTCCAGTATTTTGTTTGATTTTATATATTTGATAACTGTGTCTAGTTCCTCAAATATCTTCAGACCTTCTTGAAGGAATATTCTCAACTTTGCTGGAAAAAGCAGGTGAGACTTTATTTGTGTTTTTTTTTAAGTTTTTAATGGTAAAAAATGTTTTTTTTTAGTTATAACAGAAGTAGCGTAATCATTGTCGAAACATATGGTGTTATCTTTGTATCTGATAGGTGACACAGACCAAGCAGTTTTCAAAACTATTTATTTATCATGAGTAGATAAAAATTTAACTTTTACTGATTTTGAGGAGTTGCTTCTGGTAGTTTTGGACATAGACAAGGACATGTGGGCTCTTTCTATACCAAAAGAAAGTACTTCAGGTAGTTGTAAAATTTCTGGAATCCATGAGATTAAGAATTTTTCTATATTATTTTCTTCTATATTGTCAGGTAACCCAAAGATTCTGATGTTATTTCTACGAGATCTATTTTCTAGCTCATCTATTTTTGATTGAAGCAGGGTATTTTGTTTTAGAAGAAAATCTAAATTATGTTCATTTTGTTGTATTCTAGTATCCATGTCGCTTAGAGATATTCAATACCAGTAATTTGTTTCTTCTGCTGTTTAAAGTCTTGATGTAAAGTTTCCATTTGGTGAGAAGTATTTTTTTTTAAAGCATCAATCTTCATGTCCATTTTGTCAATTGTTGATAGTTCCTGAATAGTGGTTAAAAGAGTTTGAAACTCTTTTTTTATTGCTGAGTCCTGATGATAGGATTTTGTGAAGCTCATGCTGGTAACAAATGCCAGAAGCTAATCTCTTAATATTTGACAGGAAAACTTAAAAAAAACTTAAAAAATATTATAATACTAACTAACTAGACAATTAGAAGAAACCAAATATATAAAAAATATTTTTTAGTTAGTTAAAATGAAAACAATCCTGTCAGAAAAGATATGATAAGGCAGAGCTGAAAGAAAGTGCTGCTACTCAATGCTAATTATAAGCCACGCCCCCAGAAACAGATGTCTTGATGCAACATCTTATTGGTAGTATCAGCTGTGTTGAGTAACTGTATCTGCTTGACTACTACATGTGCTGCCTGTGTAACATTTTGTCCATTTGGAATTATAAATGCTGCTAGATAATTCTGCCAAACAGAAATCTAAACCAATGCACAGAAGATTAATTAAAGATTAAACGGAAGAAAAACAGTCATTATGTAAAACTAAATGGAGTGAAGTGTTCACTGGAAAAACTGCAGATGGAATGTAGAAAGTTTTGAAAGAGAAATTGTTTGAATGCAAAAAATCAAAAAAAACAGTTTAACATCAGGATCTAGGCATACAACATCAGGGGGATATGTTTCCATGAGAACAAGATACCTGATTAAGGTAATAGACAAAAAATGTAAGAAATGGAATAGAGGTCGAACTACAACTTTGAAAAATGAAATAAACAAGCTGGACAAACAAATTAAGCATAGTATGTGACAAGAAAACTTTGAAGAAAATGTATATAAAGATATTGAGCATAACAGGAAACCTTTTTATAGATACATAAGATGTGGAACGAGTAAAGACATACAAATTGATAAAATGTGGGTAGATTCTAAAATGTATTCTCAGACCAAACAGATTATAGATATATTTACAAAATCTTATACAATACAGTTTGGCACCACAAAGATGGTGATAAGTTGTTCTAGTGACATCCAGGTAACCTCAGATACTGGAATCAAATTAGAATATATTGAAACAGAACTGCACAAACTGGATCCAAACAAAACATAGGGAGGAGATGGAATTAGTAATAATGACCTGAGAACACTTCAGCAAGAACTTACAGTACCATTCTGAATGGTCTGAGCGGAGAGATGGTAAGTCAGCAAGTAAAGAAGAGTAGTATTGCTGAAATTAAATTCATCCTCAAGTCTTGGTGAGTACCTTCACAAGATGGACCCTATTTTTCACAAAATCTCACCAAGATGACACTGATATATATATATATATATATATATATATATATATATATATATATATATATATATATATATATACTGGATTTTATATCATGGACAGAAGTAGGTCAAAAATTAAAAAAGATACCTGGGTGCACAAGACCCAGGATAAAAAAGTGCCCAATCCTGGTAGGCACACTGGTGCCAGGACTGGAAAAAATGACAGTGTAGAATCCTCAAAGTATGAAAACATTCCTATAATGGGGCTAGACCAGACCCAGAGAAGGATGGCCCCCCTGTTGTAAAAGGAAGTAGCAGTCCACAAAAATCACAAAAACATATAGGCCAAATAAGAGCCATAAAGATGACAGAGTGGATTATTGAGGATAAGAAAGAAATTATGTATTGTTACTATTATGCAAAAAGCCAAAAATTTCCAGACGCAGTATATACAAAAAGATTAAGATAGAAATTAGATGAAAGAAAAATACTTCCACAAGAAAAACTGTCCGAAGCTTCCAATAAAAATGTGTGTTAATTAGTACAACAGATTTGCAAAAAACACTATACAGATCAAGAAACATTGATCTGTTTGGAAAAAGAAGCATTTGAGGAAGTGCAAAATTATAAACAACAAAACCTACAGATTTTTGAAAACTATAACAAAGAAATATGGACATGGGAAAGAAGGAAAGATTTGATATGGTGCAATATTTATACAAAGTCAAAAGCCAAATTAATCAATACAAAAAAAAGGCAGCCTCAAAGATATTCGAAGAGAAATGCAGGCAAAGGCATCCAGATATGAAAAATTTCACAAAAAAATAATATCACAAAGAGGGAATGTAGAATAGAAGATTAGTAAATTAGAAGTTAAAAAATAGATGTTGAAGTTATGGAATATCTATGAAGTGAATAATTTGGTCTAGAGGGTCTAACACAGGTTATATCACAGCATGATGGGACAAGCCCCAAAGTATGGAGAAACAGGAAGATCAGAAAACATCTGAAGAAGAAATGTGGCCATGGGAAAGAAAAAAGAGATTTAATATGGTGTAATATTTATGCAAAGGAGAAAGCAAAACTAATTGATACAAAAAGAGCAGCACCAAAGAGAAATACAGGCAAAGGAATTTAGACATGGAAAACTTTGCAATACAAAAAGAAAAGACAAACAGGAAAAGTAGAAGATAAGATTAGCAATGGGGAAGTTAAAGAAATAGAAACTGAGGTTATGGAGTACCTGCAAAGTGAAGGGTTCAGTGTACAAAATCTAACTCAGAAAGCACCACAGCAGGACAGAGTAATAGACATCCAAATTAAGGAGAAACCAGTGGAAGGGGAAGCAACTGGTCAGTTGCCATATGAAGAGGTTGTGGAACCTTTCACAGGAAATCAGTATAAATGTTCACTTGAAGCAGCAAGGAAAGGACCAGGAAACTGTGGCAACTCTGACACAGTCAATGATGGTGAGTGAGTTCCCATATGACAGAGCATGGGATGAAACTGAAGAGAATGTGCCACAGGAAGATGCTATAAAACCTTCTATAGAATGCCCACAGGAAATGCAGAACAAAAAATGTGCCCTCAGTTTAGAAGATAATGAGGTAAGAGAAGAGTTGCTTGATTTAACAGAGGTAGATAGACATATTAAGATCAATGAAAGCAATAGACTGCAGAAGGTCAATAAAAGCCAAAAAGTTAGAAGTCTGCAAAAAACAAATGAACCGAGTAATTAGGACTGTCCATAGAGATCCATGTGATATAACAGAAGTAAACAGGATATATTGCTGTGCAGTTAAATTAACAACAGATTAAATTCTACCACAAGAACACAGGGCAGTAAGGGAAAGGAAGGGGTGAAATTGAATACCATCATGGAAGTATTGAACAGAGAAAACTATAAAGCAATAAGACAAGAAGTGTCACTTTTAGAAGAGTATAGAAGAGGGAAAAGATCAACAAAAATACTCAGAAAGATGTTATAGATGTGATAAAAGCAATGTGCAGTATTATAACAGATCAGGATTTATCATGCACTATCACAAATAATAAACTAAAAATATCAGCACAGGCAGAAAAACTTAGAAGATACACAGATAAATATAAAGGAAAAGTACAAAATAAGCAATTTATTGATGACCCAAAAAAGTTTTATAGAGAATCGGGAAACAAGAAAAAAGGAATTGAAAGACCACCAAAAAAAGAAGAAACAGATACATTTTGCAGACATACTTATGAAGATCCTGTGGAACATAACAAAGATGATAAATGGATAGAAGAAGTAAAAGAAAGAACAATAAGTTCAAAGGTACAGGATATGAAATGGGATGAAGTAACAGCCAGAGAGATTGAAAAAAAAGTTAAGAAAAGCCTCTAATTGGAAAACCCCAGGCCCAGATGCAGTACCTAACTTCTGGTTAAAAGTATTAACATCTTTGCATGAAGATTTAGCCATGAGTACAAACTATTTATATGCATATCCCAAACAGACACCAACGTGGCTAACAACAGAAAAACAATGCTCCTACTTAACAGTGAAGCTGCAAGCTACCCTAAAATTATAGACCAATAACTTGCCTTCTGACGATGTATAAACTATACACTGGAATTGATGCCAACAGAGTTTATAGACATTTAGAAGAAAACTCAATTATGGCAATAAAAGAAAGTCATATGGAAAAAGGATCATTTGTTGTTAAAGTCATAGTAGAGAACTGTAAAAAGGGGAAGAATCTAAGTATCGAATGGATTAGCTATAAAAAAGCATTTGACAGTATCCCACACTCATGGATAAAAGAGTGCTTAAAATGTATAAGACACACCCTACACTGATAAACTACATCACAGTGACAAACCACTTTGCAGTTAAGCCATGATAAAGGACAAATTATTATTCTAAGGATAAAATTCCAAAAGGGGATATTCCAGGGTGACTCTCTGTCACCATTGCTATTTTGCCTTTCCATTAACCCATTAAGCTGTCTGCTTAAGCGATTAGGTCATGGCTGTAATTTGGCTCCCAGAAAGCAACAAAGTGTAAAGACCTGTCATCTACTCTGTTGATGATTTAAAACTGTATAGCTCATCAGATGAGGAAGTGAAAGCACAACTGCAAGTAGTCAAAATTTTTTCAGATGATATAAAAATGTTATTTAGTCTTGATAAATGTGCAAAAGCAACATTTAAAGCAGGAAATCTGCAACACCAAGAAAATATCAGTTTGGGACAAGAATGTGATGTAAAAGAACTTGAACAAGAGGGAGTGTATAAATATTTAGGAATTGAGGAAGGATCAACAATAAAACATGAACAGATGTGAATAAACTTTGCAAGGAATATTTTAGAACACTTAAATTAATCCTGAAAACAGCATTGGCATGTAGGAAAAAAATTCAAGCTATAAACCAATTTGCTCTTCCTGTCCTAACTTACAGTTTGGAGGTGTTGGACAGATTAGACAGGAAAACAAGAAGGATTCTTCATGCTCACCAAATGATTTATAAAAATCAGTGCATACCAAGACTATATATTCCCTGTTCAGAATGAGGTATGGGTCTCCTTGAAATTGATTGCATGTATAGATCTGCAATCGTGGGACTGCATACATATCTGCTGACCTCACAAGACCCAAACATAGTGAAAGTTTTGACACATGAGGAGAATAAATTGAAGGTGACTTCCCTTCTTAGTCTAGCAGAAGTATATCAGCTTCAAACAGGAATGGAAATCAAACCAGAAGTAGTAGCAACTGAATGTGCCAAAAAACAAAAGAAAGAATATAAGGTGAAGGATCGGTCTATATTACATTGTCAAATTCACAAGAGTTCGAACGATGTAATATCGAACTATGAAGTCCAAAACCCAAAAAGTACGAAAACACAGAACAGCGATTTTTTTCCCCAGGGGAAAAGAATCACTGTTAAGATACAAAAAAAAAAAAAAAAAAAAAAACATGTACACTTTAAACTTAAACTAATGTGGGAGGGCCCCCCACACACACCCTACTTAAATATACCAACTCCGTGATCGCACCACAGTGGAGGAAATAGTGAAGCTGCAAAAATGGTCCACCGATTTTTTCCCTGGTAAAGAAATCGGTGTTCCACGGCTGCTATTTTCACCTTTCGAACATATGGGTTCGATATTACAATGTTCGGACTCCTGTGAGTTCGACGTTGTAATATAGACCTGAAGGATCAGATGAGAATGCAATAAATGTGGAAAATGCATAAATATAGTTGCAAGTATAGAAAACTCTTGGAACAATGTCAAGTTGATCAGGACTGAACACATGAATGGTTAAGGACAGGTGAATTCAAACCAAAAGATGAAATGTTAATATTGGTGGCCCAAGATAATGGGATACGTACATGATGGTTTGCAAATCCCATTGAACATGTGGGAAAAACAGACAAATGTAGGTTTTTATAAAACAGAATTGGAAACAGTCACACATCTTGCTGCTGGTTGTGATATACTAATGGCAGGAGGACTATATACTGAAAGGCATAATAATGTGGCACGACTGTTGCACTGGGGACTGTGCAAACATTATAATACTGAAGTAGCTGAAAAACACTGGAAACATGAGCCATAATGCATCACAGAAAATGGTGAAGTCTGTATCACATGGGATCACTTATTACCAACAGTTCAAAAGACAGATGGGAGAAAACCAGACATAGTGATCCATTAAAAGAAGACAAAAGTTGCATTGATCATTGAGATCACTACACCCACTGAGTACAATGGCTACAGAGAGACACAAAGTCATAAAATCTCATGATTTGCAGTCAGAAATGAGAGCAATGTGGAAGATACCCCAAAAGTTCCAATAGTAGTAGGAGCAACGGGTCTTCTAAAAAAGAATCTACGATCATATGTAGATATGTTTCCGTACAAATTGCAGAAGGAGTCATTACTGGGCATATTGTGGGTGCTGCAAAGAGCACTTCTGGCTGACATCAAAGATTGAAATAATACTAATTTCATGAATTTTAATCATACTATGTCTTAAGAATGGGGTCCATTCCCATCACAGTATTAGAAACCAAAATATATGGAGAATTTAAAAAAGGGAGATACCATTATATCTATTATTTATTAGATCATATAAATATGGAAAGATTCCTCAAGACTGGAGACATGGGCTTATTAAACCTGTCTTTAGGGGAAAGGGGAGTAGGACAAGCCCAGAGTCATATAGATCCTTAAGTTTACTTTCATGATGAGGAAAAATAATAGAGAGGGTAATATATTGAATAAGTTATTATCAGAATTGGATAGGTTGGGACTTGAAACCATATATCATCATACAAATGTTGAAAATAGATCTATTATCACCTGTAACATGAAGTTCTATAACAATATAATGAATAAAAAACTGTGCTGTGATGTAATTTATATAGCTTTAACTTTAACATTTGACAGGGTCATACACAAAACACTGACTAATAAATTAGAATAACTAGATATTGATATACTGTTGATAAGATGGATAGCTTCATGCCTTACAAATAGGACATGGCAAGTATCATACAGCAATTGGACAGGTGAAAGTCTTGGTTACAGTCAGGATGGCCCACAGGGCTCTGTCCTAGGCCCTTACTTGTTTAGATTGTATCTTTCAGACCTAACTCTTTCACCTGAGGTGTTCTACAGTCTATATGCAGATGACCTGAAATTGAGTAAATTGATTACATGTGTTACAGGTCTAAATTGACCATTTGGGCAGAGAAGAATAATATAATGACAAATACATCAAAAACTAAGCATATAACATTTGGGAGACATAAATTGAAAGATGAATATTTATTACAACACACAGTGATTGAAACTGCAGATTCATTTAAGGACCTGAGTAGATGGGCAGATCCAACTTTGAGTTTTTCTAATCATATCAACAAATTGGTTAATGATAGTTATAGAAATATTGGTTGTATAAAAGATTTATAAAGTCTAGGAAATCAGAAATGATGAAGTCATTGTTTGTTAGTTACATTAGACCCAAACTAGAGTCTGGAATAACAATATGGAAACATTGTAAGAAAAAAAACATGAGTAAACTGGGAAGAGTAAGGTGGAAATATACCAATGGCATCCATGGATGTAAACATTTAAGCTATTATGAAATACTAAAATATCTGAACTTGTACAGAGTCTCCTACAGATATCTAAGAGGAGATCCTATTCTAGTATATAGCGCATTTGGAGACAATTATCTCTGGGAATGTGTGAGGTTATCACAAAGTACTAGAGAATCATCAAACAACCTATGTAGAAGATTCTATAGAAATGAGAAGTGAAATAATTGGTTCTCTGAGAGAGCAGCTGATGCATGGAACAGACCCACAAATTACATTAAAGCAAGTACTAGTTTAATTTATTTTTAAGAACAGCCTGGACACTTATTATGGGAGCAAGTGTTTTGGTATATTGGCAGGCTAGAAGGGCATTAATATTTGTATGCATGTACGTATGCATATATAATCACATTGATAACATTTTCTAATCCCTGTACATGCTTTGTATGCTACAGAAAATTTTCTACCAGACTTTTATTGTTTAAATGGTATCTACATTTCCATGTCTGTCAGATTGTACATTATGTATGTTTGCTCAAATAAGTTAGAATTTTTCATCATGTTATCCCACTTGGCAACCTTGAAATTATTTAACAAATGTGGAACAAATTATGTATTTTGTGCACTTGCCCATAAAACAGATCTAAGCCTGTCTGTACTGGTATCAGTTGAGAATGATTTAGTGTTTAGATAAGCCTGCAGGGCTTTAAAGCATACATTCATATCAGCAGTCCATGTTTTACCTGTAGTGCTGTCAAGCCAGTCTTCAAACATAACTAGATTCTGAAATAATCCTTTTTATATCATACCATTTAGGTATCATTTGCATTAATTTAGTACATTGTGATATCTATCTAGCAGGAGCTACTGTTACTTATCACCTTATTTTTGTGTAATGACCTGAGCATTTAATAACGATTATTTCAAGGATTCCAGCTCTGCCATTTATATACTTGTGTTGGGCTACCTTTTTACATTGTTATTTGCAGCATCATTCCATTCTTGCGACAAAGCTTCATAATTACTTTGTAAGTCTGGGACAGTATATAATTAACATACTGTCTGAGTGTATCAAGAGCTTGCTGCCCCTCATCTGTTTGGGGAATATTCTTAATGCTGACATTTTGTTAAAAAGCAAGATCAAGCTTAGTAGTACCTTGTTGTGCTATGCAGTTATGAACACCTAAACATGCATACAGTTTTGTTTTATCACAAACCTTACTTAGGTCTAAGATCCATTCTAACACATGAAACCATGCTTTCCTAGGACTATCTTTTAGTGAAATCACTAAAGGAACAGTACGTTTAGAGCTCTGTTAATGCAAGTGATCCATGATAAACTGTGCTTACTTCACTGAACTGGAATTAACTGTATATGGGCAGTCTGCAAAGACTATTGTCTCTCCACTCTTTCCTTATTGCAGAAGACTAGCAAAGAATATTCTTGAGGGGAAGAGTTTGTGATGTTTGAACTGTTGTTGGTGTCCAACTGGAACTGATGTTATCTGTAACTGAAAGATAACAGCATCAAAATCATTGTTTATAACAGGAATATTCATTAAAGACCACTGCAGCTGCTGGACTGGTTTACCACTGTTAGAAATGTAATACTTTGTCACCAAGATTAAATCAAAATATATGTATTAGTACTATTTTGTAGAGGTAACAAAATAAATCCAAGACATTTCTAACACAAATGGTCATGGGCCTAAATTACCTTTACTTTATCTCAGGTTTACGGAGACTAAAACAGGCTGCACACTTAACCAAGACAAGACTTAAGCTACAGATTTAAATGATGAGTTAGGGTTAAATCTAACTCATACGGTCAAGTTTTAGAGTCCACGATGCAGGGAATTTATAAAGGTACTGTGGTGTGTACACCTTCATGTACAATAACCTTTTAATATTTAGAAATGGGCCTAATATGATGCTGTACACTGGTCTAATATTTAGACTTGCAGCACCGCTTAGGGCTAGCTCTGTGGCCATGCTAAATGTTAATGGGACACTCCATGAGAGCGGCGTATGTTAATTAGCCATCTGCAGTCTCCTCAGAACCACCTCCAGGAAGGCATCTGCAGTTCTAATATATGTATTTGATTTCCCAGTGTCAAACTATACATGTTAAATCTTTGCAGATAATTCATTCCATTTTCATCACAGTATAAAAAATGCTATGTACAATTTATATTTTATTTTATGTAATTAATATTATGTAAGTATATAAAAATTGTCATGACATCCTAACAGAGCATACGCTCATAGGTTCATAGAAGATTACTAGGCTAACAGCTCTTACAAGCCTAGCCAATATAACCTGATTTTACTCAATATATGCCCACAGGCAAGAGGATGGCACGGATTTGTGCCTATGCCTTGTGGATCTTACAGATTGCCCTGTCCATAAGAGACATAGGTGCTACTCCAGGTGTGAATTTCTGGCTCCTCATCCATTGATCCAAACTGTGTTTGAAGAGGGCCAGGGAAGGACTCTGCTTTAAGTAAATAGGAAGCCTGTACCAAAGAAGGGGTCATCTCTGAGATACATATATGTCTCTCAAGCATGTTTTGTTTCAGCTGCTGACTAAGTTTAGATGCCTAGATTGAGTGACTCTTTTGCTGTTTGACTTGTGGATGTGTTGCAGCTCCATCAGGGCTAGATTTGTGAGTGCCTTGTAGGTCATGCATAGGTCACCCATTAATAGTCAGTAGGAGACAGAGTAAAGGGATAGGGCTTTTAGTCTGTCAGCACAGGGCATGTTGTTTACACCCTGTATTTTCTTTGTAAAGACTTCTGAGGTCACTCCACATGCTGTAAGTGCCTAGTCAAGTACATGACTAGTACCTAGTCAAGTGTTGGCCATATATAAAATATATTCTTCAGTTATCTGCTATAGCTCAGCACTTGATATTTTTATCCATTTGTCCATTGAATGATTTAACTCCTTAAATCTAATAACTGCTTCTCTGTAACAGCATTCTTTGCCAATTGACATATCTTCTTCTTTCGACTTTTCCCGTTTAGGGGTCACCACAGCGGATCACCTGTCCACTCATGATTGGCAGTGGAGTTTTATGGTGTCAAGTTGCCAGCCCGACGCCCAACCTTCCACAGAAGGCACACACTCACACCTAGAGCCAATTTAGTGTGTCCAATTCACCTACAGCATGTCTCTGGGATGTGGGAGGAAACTAGAGCACCCAGAGGAAACCCATGCGGCCACAGGGACATGCAGACTCCGCACAAAAGGCACCCCAGTCAAGGACTGAACTGGAGAACCTCTTGCTGTGAGATGACAACACTAACCGCCGCACCACCGCAGCTGCCCTGCCAATTGACATATATTGCCAACCAAATAAATATGCCTACGTTTGCTTTTGCAGTAGTATAGAGGGTTTATTCATTCTTAGTCACAAAACGTGGAAGTACCTCTCCCCCTTAATATACAAGTAAAATGGTTTCATCCCAGAATCAGCAGCACAAGTAGCCATAATGCCTAAATAAATGTTTAATACACATAGTTTCTTATAAAAGACATTTTGTTCATAAAACAGAACAGGGCAGGTATTGATCATGTAGCAAAGTCATCAATTAAATTTTACTTAGTATACAAATACATTCCACTTCATCTTCTGTCTAACCACCTCTCCTAACACCTGCCCTATCCTACTCACTGATCTCAGAAATCTTAATTCTGACCTACCTATATTTAGCCCTATCCTAACCCATCTTCTCCCATCTGTCTCCACTTCTCCCCATTTATACTTCCCCTTTCCCACTCATTTCAACTGTAAACACTATTTTCTTTCAATCCAGTCTTCTGTTTTTTCTTGCTTTCCAACATAATGTAAAAATCGTATGAAGAATACTACTTTTACCACCCTTTTATTATGCATAACATGAAGTTATTGTGTAGCTATTTAAAATTTCTGAAGCATTCATGACAAATGTACCCTATTCTTTAGTGGTCCATGTCAGATGGCGAAAGCGCAGGTAAATGAAGACCACATCACCGAGATGACTTCGCTGACAGGACAAATCCCCAACAACGGTAAGTGGTGCGGACTCGGAGTTAGTCCCATTCCCTCACTGTAGTGCGATCTCAGAGTTGGTATATTTAAGTAGGAAAGTTGGGGGCCCAGCCACCCACATGGGGCTGCAGGGGGGCTTGCCCCCCCTGCAATACATGTTGTAATGTGGTTTTTGGTGATATTACGGAAATGGGAATGTAGTCCATGCCGTAATACATTGACTTACCGTTGTCGGTGAATCGTCCTGTCAGCGAAGTCATCTCGTTGATGTGGTCTTCATTTACCTGCGCTTTCGTCCATCTGACATGGACCCATTCTTTAGACATTTTCTCTGTGGGCCTCTACTGAAAATGGGCTTCGGCTCAGTTGTACTGTCCCTGATAAGAAATGTGATAAATAAATAAATAAAAATGCTCTTAATCCCCAAATAAGCTATACAAGCAAAGACATCAGGCATAATGAAAATACTTGCTAACAGAGAAGCCCCTAATCCTAAAAAGGCACGTATGAAGTCAGCAGAAACAGCAGAATCAAATTATTCTCATACTGACACTTTAAGCACAAGTTTCCCATTTTAAAATTATTAGAATAATTTCCAATTAAATGGTATGGAAAACTAGGATAAGTGCACCTTCCCCTTCTATCATATCTACAACCTGAAGTATAAGGCCTCCGGGGGATAGTTAGGTGACAGCGACAAAATGCTTTCTTCCCTTGAGGATGAAAATCATTAGGAGTTATTACCTAAAATTAATGAAATGACAATTCCTGCAATGTTGGTAGAGGTAAAAAAAATCTCTACTTGGATTTGGAAAACAGCTCTTGCTTGAACTAACAGGGGTATGTAATCAGAGATAAATTCAAATAACTATTCATATACACACACACACACACACACACACACACACACACACACACACACACACACATGCACACAGAATGCTTCCCAGTAGCTACAATTGAGCCATCAGCCAGAAATGTGCAATACTGCTGACCTCCAAGATGAAACCCAATCAGCAAGAGACACAAATTATTGCCCAAGCTACAGATATTTACATTTAAACCTGAAACTGCAATTTAAAGCTTTGAGATAAAATAAGTATTCATAGACTTAATTTACACATTATGAATATTCAAATATAGCATTAAAAGATGGTGCCCTACAGTTTGAAGTATTTCTAGTGAGATGAACTAAGTTCCTCTAAACCAATCTTTCACACACACACACACACACACACACACACACACACACACACACACACACACACACGCACACACACACACACACACACACACACACACACACACACATATATATATATATATGTGTGTGTGTGTGTGTGTGTGTGTGTGTGTGTGTGTGTGTGTGTATTAGCATTCAAGTGCACTATCATATAGACTAGTTTATATGTATAAATGTTAAAGAAGAGCAGCATCCAAATAACATAAATTATGAAATAAATGAAATTTATTGTTATTGTTAAAAATAAAATTGTTGCAAATTGCTAATTATTAAATAAAATAAATTGTCTGGCAGTTAGTGCAGAGGATTATAGTTCAAAACTGTTATTGAACTGGTTCCTGTAACTGAAGGGTATAGGGCTGGATTCCTTTCACCTCTATTTACCTGTTATGTGACTATGAGTAGGATAATTAACCAGACAGTGGTCCCACGTTAGACCTAAAAAGGGGCACTTATTGTCCAGTAGGCTTACTGCTTTACAAATGTCTAAATAATCTAAAAAATATAAATTTCTTATAGTACTCCACGTGTCATCAGTTTTCATTTATCTTTTGTGAGAAGGCTTATGTATTATTTTCAAATATGTAATATTTATGATAGTTATGAAAATACACTTATTAAAGACACACTACTATTCACAAAAATGTCATAGCATGTCTAGCTTGCGTCTATATTACATAATCAAACTTTTAAAAGTTCGAATGTCATATAGTCGACACCATATGATTGAACTTTTGGTGTCAACCTTATGACGTTCAAACTTTTAAGAGTTCAACAATGTGATATAGACCCTCTAGCTGTACAACAGATTGGCTGGCTTACCTTTTTTAGATTTTTAAGTAAAACATTTTTCAAGTTATACCTCAAGATGTTTAAAAAGGTATTACTCTTACTATGGTATTCGATATATCATAACAAACATACGAAAGCAAATATCAGTTTTGAAATCTATGAAATAAATGAGATGATTATGATTATATTTTTATAAAACTTGTCTATTGCATTGTTCTCCAGATTATTTTTTATTTATTGTTTTTTTTTTTTTTTGTGTGTCAGTATAATTTTACAGCTTTTATTACTCGCATAGCATTTTTGATATGAAAGAGACTATTATACTTCTTCTTCATTTGTTATTTTAATCACATGAAATATTTTCTTCAAAAGTGTTGAATGATTTGGTGTCATTAGGAAAAAATATTTTAAGTCTGGCTGGATGGAAAATGTATGTTTAGTGTTAATATTTTTATTTTTTTGACTTGGCCAAAGGCAAGCAGGACCTTTCTTTTTCCTTTTGACTGAATCCCATTCTCAAATCTGATATAGTCATTCCTGCTTTGACTGGTGGATTAGACCAAGCAATACTGTATATATCTCTCAACTGTATCTCATTATGAGGAATACCATTCATTTTGAGTCTTAAGTCAATGTTCCTCACTGTGCTACATTGAAAGGGTCCGTCACACTTTCACAGGTAAGATTTTTTTTAGCTAATATCCATGGTAAATAATATTGAATCACATTAATTCATCCAAAGAACATTTTATAAGTATAAAGTAATATATTTAGCTATCCTGTGAGCTTCCTAGATGAAATTGTTAATAATCTGTTGGAATATGCTCCGCGTTTTGGAGATGGATGGTTGTGAGCCATGATATTTAATATAGTTCTTAGTCCAAATATCAAGTTAATTTAATAATTATTGACCTTGGATGAGCTCTTAGGTTAACAGGGGGTTTCAGGAGTGACATGTGGGTTCTTCCTATTCCATATGAAATAACTTATTGAAGGTTTAACATTTTCAGTTGTCACATTCTTAAACAGCTAATCATATTTTTACATTCCATTTTTTTTCTGGAACCACAATATGTTCTCAAGTTATTTTTTCTCTGTTTGTTATCCAAGTCTTCTAATTTATTCATTACCCATGTGTCTTGATTTGGAAAATGTTAGTAATTCTTCCTCCTTTAATCTTCCATCCACATCAGCTAAAGATGTCTCTATCTCTTTCATTTTGATACCTTGCTTCTGCATTGTCTTTTAGCATTTCAGTCTTTTGTTACAGTTTTATTGTGCTGAATATATATTTTCCAATGGATGTTATCATTTTTTTCCAGACAAAGCCAATATTACGGTTCTTTCTTGCTGCACATCTTTTTCTATAGCAGTTTCACATATAGATGTTTTAGAAGCATGTTTTCCTAATGCTGATCAAAGTTAACTGTTTAAAGAAAAGAATGAATTGTTTAATAGGTTGTGATCTTCACATTGTAGAGAAATTCATATTACTGAACTTCCAAAGTTGTAAATCCTTTTTCCTTAGTAGCTTAGGACTTTCCTCTCAAATTCTTCTTATAAATGATGACCATCTTTGTGGAAATGCTAACATTTTGGCCATCCTAGTTGGAATCTGTGTGTTTCTTTAATGCATTACTCACAATGGAGAAATACTGGATGCAGCAACATATATTACAACAAAATTCTAATATTCCTGCTGTTTGGTTAAAGTTGTATTATGTTACTGGAGCTAAGTGTATATTTCAAATGGCCAGTTAGTTCTTTTAAAAATAGAAAATAAAAAAATAATAAATATTCAACAAATTTTTGGGACATATAGTTACATCAGCAGGTGTTCTTGTAGCACAACTTAACCGCAGAAATCAATTAATGCGTGAATATCAACTAGAAATGTTTTCATTGGGAATACCTTTAACATCCATTTTTTTCATTCTTTCTCTCCTCATACTAGAACCGGTGTCAGAGCCAAGGACCATGAAAGAGCCAAATGTAGTAATTGTCAATACCGAAGATTATGCCTACCTTCCATGCCCAGTTCGCTCCTTCTACGCCAACTATACCTGGAGAAAGGACAATGAAGAGCTGTACCCATGCACTATCAGTGAGGACTCCTGCACACTTGTTCTTGGAAGGCGCAATCTTCTAATCCCCGGTGTTTTCAGATGTACTGCCACAGAGGAAGGACATCAGGAGGAAATCACAGCCTATAGACTTGAGCTCAGCAGTGGAAGAATTCTGCAGCCTGCATGGATTTGGGCAATAGGAATTGTCCTATTACTCAACAATGTTGTTCTTATGTAAATGACCAAAAAAATAATAGCTTTCATTGTCCATAACTACTATGTCACTGCCAATGCACTTCCATTATCAGCTACCAACCTTCCTCCTGCTCCTTCTGCTCTATCTGTTATGTATGAAGGATCGTTCAATAACACTGAATTCCACACTACAGCAAAGTACATTTTATCCAGATCTTTGCAGAAAAAATATTTTCCTTACGGTGGTTAAAATGGGCACTCCTGAATCTTAACCAGTCATTTCTGAAATTAAGGGTTTGCAGATGCACAACTGTTTTTTCTTACCAAACCTGCTTATGATGATATTTTTTATCCCTTTGTACCAGATGCTCAGTGCTAGCTCTACTACCCACATTCCCATCTCAAGGCTCCATTCTGCTCTATATTCCCTCACAGATGCTATAATTTATGAATATCTGTCGGTGCTTAGCTTCAGTTACCATGAAAGGTTACCTGACCTTTTGTTGAACCCAGATAAATCTGTGGACCTAGTGACAAGTTGCAAACAGTTTATTTGGCCTTGTTTGACATATGCAAGTAAAACCCAAATCTGTGGACCCAGTGACAGGTACCAGGCAGTTTATATGCCCTTGTTGGACATAAACAAGTAAAACCCATTCACGTTTATGTTGTGGCTATGTGAAGCATAGCAAGCAGTTCAGTAGCATTGTGGCTTTCATGGTAGTTTTTTTTAGTTTAGAAATGTGGGTTCTACAACAGGTAACTACATTCCTAGTTAGCAATGTGGACCCTGTGTAAAGAGGTAAATGTTCAAGCAGTACTGTAGACTCCATGTGGGTGGTAAGAATCTCAGATAACATTATGTGCCCTACAGTAATTAATGATAGACATCCATGATTCATTCTTTTCCCTGAGGCACACAGTAGTGAATCTCAGGGCATTTTGCTTCTCTTGCCAAGTGACAGTCTATATTCTCCTCAGCTGAGAAAGATGCATGTTTTTTATCTTTAGCCAACAGATATCATTACATTTTTACAATAAATAGTAATGCAAGCAGTCTGCACAGCATTAGCAGCATCTCTGTACTATGAGTTACAGTGCACATGCCTGTGATTACTGTTTAAAGCTCACACCACATCCAAGTGGAAGTAAACCCAGACAGTGTAGGAGTTTTAAAGACCTGCAGCCTTCATCCATTAGGTATCACAAGCCCCTTCCTGAACTCATGTGAGAGGTAGTCACTGCATCCTTCATGCACCTGGACCAATGTGTATCTGGCCTTCTTCCATTAGGTGTCCCAAGCTCCTTCCTGAACTCACGTGAGAGGTTGTGACTGCATCATTCATGCACCTGCACCACTGTGTCTTTGGCCTTCTTCTATTAGGTGTCCCAAGCTCCTTCCCAAACTCATGTGAGAGGTGGTGACTGCATTATTCATGCACCTACATCACTGTGTATCTGGCCTTCTTCCATTAGGTGTAACCAAACCCCTTCCCAAACTCACGTGAGAGGTGGTGACTGTATCATTCATTCACCTGCACCACTGTATATTTGGTATTGTTACTCCAGTATCATTGTCAAACAAAAGTACTCCTGAACCTGAGGACAATCATCTGAGAAAGTTCCCCACCAGCAGTGCTATGGTAACATTTAAATCAAACTTTGCTTTATACCATCTATGTTTTAAAGTCTTACCTGGCTACTTGCAATCAAATCAGCACCTAAAGCATCATTTACTTTTCGGCATCTTCATTGAAGCAAATCCTGAAATTTCAGGTAAGATGCAAACGAAATTTTAAATGTATACTACATTAAACAGTTCAAATCAACCATATCCCACATTTAATTATTTAGTGTTAGCTGTATAATGTACTTAATTAGAAATGTATGTATTTCCATTTGTTCATTAGGCAAGCACACTGGTCAAAGGATCTTTTTCAGGCATGGCACAGGCCTAGAAGCACATAAAATAGTAATACACTAACAGTACAATAGTAAACAGTGAAAGTAATTATAGGCAATAAAATTCCCAAACATTGTGTTAATAACTTCATAAAATAAAGCACTGTGACATTCACTATTAGGGAATCTACAGTTTTACATTACACTACTGCAGTGTGCCCTGAAGGCAAGATATACATGTGATAACATACCTCTTACCTCTCAGCACAAGAAATATGGACAAAACAGAAATAATGCGGGGACAAGGGTCCAGAAATATGGACAGATTTTAATATTGCTCTTATAAACTTAGAAAGTTGTCTGAATAACAGGTGTTGCATTATCATAAATTTTCTGAAGGGTATTAAGTCTGAAACTCAAATGTCCGTCATTATTTATTATTGTTTAGTGAGTTTAATTCCTCAGTGATTTGCCAGAAAACTACAAATTGCATGAAGAACAAACCTATAGTATGAGGCAAAAATCTGGACAGTCTGTGAAAATCTGGACAATTGAGAGGTATGTGTGATAATTCATCCTTTAGCAATATGACAGCACACCTAGTGGATGGGAAGAGGTACAACATCATTAAATAACTCACTTTAATCTTCATATATGCTAGTGTTACATCTACCCCATCTCTCTCCCTCTTTTTCTCTTCCTCTCTATCTTTTCATGTTCTACAGTATGAAAAAGAGCACTGGGAAGCCTGTAAATGACTATGGAATTAAGTTGCAGAAATAAACTGCCTGCTTGTAGTAATGATGAAAGTGAACAGAGTTACAACAGCAGAGTTCTTGCCCTTCTTATTACTGATATTTGGAAATATATTCATAACTCAGAAAAGTAATGCTACTTTGTGAAGTTTCACAAAATGAAACTCATCTTGAGATATACCTACAATAATACGTTTGGAATATATAAGAATAAATATGTATGCTTTGATTCATTTGTTTTTCACAGCATAGCTTTTCATTATGCACTGGTATTATTGGTAGAAATGTTTAGAGACAACAATAATATTGGAAAATGAGGTTAGAAAAAGCAGAAATGTAAAAGTAATGAATAATCTGAACACTCGCCTAATAGTAAAACTAGGTTATATAATATCCTGAATTAATTACACCCTCTTTCCTTTGACCTGATGCCTGGATAATAATGAAGTAATGGAGGCACAACTGCAGTAACTTTTTTGTTCCATTCAGTGGGATATGACATTTATTTTTTGTTTTGTTTTATTTGTAAAATAATGGTGTTGTGTTGACTATGCTGGTGAACCCTGGAGAGATTGCTTCACTAATGCTCAAAACTCTTAACCATTTATTTTACAAATGTATGGCAAAAGCACAAAGCTAAGGTTTGACCAAGGCCACCTTATATTACTTTGCTTGCCCAATTCAGTGGTTCACTTCCTGAACAATCCTCCTATCCTCCATACATAAACAGAGCAATTACCAGGTGCCTTTTGACACATTCCATTATGCATTGATATTTAATTTTTGTACTGGAAAGAGGCACAAACCTCTTTTGCACACTGTTACTGTTACTATCCTTGGCCCAGGAAGATTTATCTAACTTGGAAATTCTCCTTCGTTTACATGCCTAGCAAAACAGTGTACTTGGAGAAGGGCCATTATTTTAGAAAAGTGATGTGCTTAACATATATACTTGCTTCAGCTTATAAGATATGCTATATATATAACCAAGGCTGGCATATAGCTACAGAATATGGTTCTTATATATGTGTGTGTATGTGAATAGCTTTTTAAGAAATCTGATGTTAGTATATGTAAACATCGTTTGACACCTCACTGAAAACTCCTTAAAACATCCTTTTTAAAAAAAATTACTTTATAGCTGGATAGTCTTATGAAATCTCATTCACTTTTCATAACATCTGTATGCATTATAGGGGTCATAATTATATGCCTTATTATTTAAAAGACAGTAAGTTTTTCTACCCAGTGTACTTTAGCTGGGACAGTGCTTTGCTAATCTCTATATGTCATAAAACTATTAAATAGAGTCAATAAAATATATGAAATAGGGAGCCCGTTTATTACCTTCTTTTTGTAACTGTATGTAGTAATGGAAAACTACGTATTAAATTGATCTGGATTAAATGTAGAAATGCATTAAGTAACAGCTTAATTCTAGCTCTCCCAGTGTGAAAATCAATTATTCCTATTACTAAAGTTTTTTCTACTACCATTATTGACTTTTCAACTGAATTCTTCAAATCTGACAATATTTCTAACATTTCCCAGACAGTTGGTTTTAGAAAACTTGACTGCCTATTTTGACGTATTTTATTATTGTCGTATTTATTGTCGCATTTTTTTTCTTCCACTTAAAACAGACTACATATAGTCCTTTGCTGTCATTCTACACGTGTCAGTACTGTTAAAACAATTGCTTTAATCCTGAAAGTTTTTATGTGGTATAATTTGCAAATTTACTGTACTTTTTTCACACATTCATGAAGAAATTAATGATTATGTTTTATATATTTTCTTAGGTATGTTGAATACATCAGTAACCTATAATC
Source organism: Protopterus annectens (assembly GCF_019279795.1). Classification (NCBI taxonomy): domain Eukaryota; kingdom Metazoa; phylum Chordata; order Ceratodontiformes; family Protopteridae; genus Protopterus; species Protopterus annectens. Next base: position 419,604,766 of record NC_056741.1, read on the forward strand.
TACCATCATTTTCAAGTTTCTGTATATAAAAGAGTTTGTTGTTATATTTATTTATTTATTTGTTTAGTATATGCATCATGGAATGTAGTTTTATATAAAAAAAAAAATATTTCCGGGTAATAGTTTATCTCCCCGACAGAATATATTGAATAAAATTAGTAAGCCAAGTTAAGTAAACACACTCACTGGTTTTATTAATTTATGAAACACTGTCTATATCACAAGTGTTATGCAGAGCAAAATAAGACACTGTAATTCAGTCATCTCCAAAATTACATGTAAATATGTCTCTGTTTCATTGTCAGACTTTTTTTTACTTACACCATGAACTACGTTGCTTTACTTTTTCTGAAAGAGAACATCTGGTGCCAGAAGTTAAAAGCTCAATGGCAAATGATTGTTGTTAACAAACTATAAACTGTGATATGACAAAAAATACATTTTGTTGATGGTATGGAAAAGGGGTAAGTAATAAGTGATGGCATTATAAAATTGTAATTACTGGAAAGCATACTGCCAATCATTAGCAGACCGGAGTTCTGCTGTGGCGACCCCTAATCAGGAAAAGTCGAAAGAAGAAGAACAACAACTGGAAAGCATCTTCTTTCTACTGAAGTACGATAAATCCATTTCAGGGGATATAGACACTTTTCCAAAGCACAAGTGTTTGAATCATATAGTTTTATTGCTGTGCTTTGGAAATGCTGCTGGCTGCCATGTTATAGCATGGAGTGACCTTGGAGTTGTTCATACAATTTAAAAGGAGATTAGAAGAGATTAGAAGGACAGAGGCTTCCACATGAAGAGTGCAGGCAGGTGTTTGTTCCCTGAAAGAAACATTCTTGTCGATTCTTGTCACGTCACAACACTGTGATCACATCTGGATGCATTTAGGACAAACACATCATAACTTTATCCTTGACCTCTTATTCTCAGTAATCGCTAGCTAATGATTACAATATTCTGTCACTTCTTTTACCCCATCCACCTGTTTCATTGGCTCAGTCCATTTCTGTGAGAACATTGACAGAAAATGAACACACAAACCCATCAGATAGTTCTTTTACTTAGTGATGATGAACCAGAAAAGTAGAAGCGGCAACATCCATTTCAGGTGCAGAAGTAATACTGACAAGTAAATCTAAAATTGCCAAGATTTGCATATGTGATTTATGGCAGTATAATGTTCTCTTTAGGGTAAGATATTTTTACAAATGTTTCAGATTTTGTCTAAAAGGGTTTATGCAACATCTCACCCTTCAAAGTGCATAAAAATTAAATAATGAACAATATCCCCTGTTTAATTACCAGTTTAATATATGACTCAGGTGAGGCCAGTCTTCAAGTTTCCTCCTGCTCCCATGATGTGCAGTAAAATCTTTTTGTATGTATACTGTGTCGATACACTTGCAATTGGATTTTTTTGTTTGTTTTTATATAAAAAGTAAGAATATGATTCTGCATGCAACAATATGGTTATGACTCATGAACTCTATCAGCAGTACTACTTCTAAAGGATTTTTTTACCAGTTTATTGCAAGATGTAATTTTTCACATTTTGATGCAGAATTTTACAGAACTGTGCAGAAAGTAGTAGGACATTTTTTGAACTTCTGTAATAAGGATCCAGATAAACTGCATTTCTTTCATATAGTACTCCATTGATTTCGACAAGTATTTATTTACATATGCATGTATTTATTTATGTATTCATTCACAGAGTACAATAAAGGAAAAGATGTACAACTGTGTTGTGTCGACTGGGTTTATGAAATGTTTAAGCAAACTATAGTCTGAATACTGTGAACGTTTTTTTTTTTTTTTTTTTTTTTTAACCAGGACAGTATTATTATAAGAATGTAAACAGGAAAGGCTGCATAGTTTCATAACACTGAACTGGCCAGACAATTTTGTCAAATAACAAAAAAAAAAACGATAGTATACCTTGAATAAAGTGTATGTTGGTTCATAACTAATGGTAAGATATTGGAGAAACAGTGAAATAGTCAGTTCTGCAAGGGATTGTATAGAGAATATAGTACATATGGTATATGTACACTTTCAAAATATAGTTACTGACTGAGTTAAGTGTAGTTGGTTTAAAATTTGTCACAGATTAAAAAATGTATTTTGTTGATAAAATATAATAAAGAATCAGCATATATTATTCTCCCAGGTTTTCTCTTTTGTGTAGGAGGACTATATTATGGGCAACTGTACTTTACTACCAAATGTATTTTAACAAATGCCTGCAGATTTCCAACAGTATTTATTTATTTATTTAACATTTGTTTACCAGGAAAGTCTGACTGGACACAGGTCCATTTTCAGCAGAGGCCCAGGGAGAAAAGCTCCAACAATATGAAAAACAAACATTATACCACAAGAAAATTATAGACCACAGGTCAGCAATGAAACTACACATTGCAAAATATAAATAACCGAAAGAGATGACACCTTAGCAATTTTAACAAAATTTGTACATCAAAGAGTATACGGTATTATACAAACTAGACTAGCATATATATTAGAAAGCACAGTGTGATATTTTTGAGGAAGACTTGAAATTATTTCAGGTAATAAAGCAAATATATATATATATAGGGAAGGAAGAAGGCATAATAGGATAGTACTATAAAGTGTAGATCTAAAGAAAGTGTATAAAAAGTGAATAATATAGAATTAGGTGGGTAGCAAGAGTAAAGCCAGGACTTTTCTAAGTGAGTAAATAGAAGTTTTTTAAATTGTACTATGGTGCAGATGGAAGTGATGGAAGTAGGCATTAATGGATATTTAGAATATCCATTTAAGCCTTATAACTGTTTTTCAAATTTGACAGTATTCTTTTGACCATGTGTCTTTTAATGCCATGACTCATATCCAAGGATAACCACTCTTGACTTTCATTTTTTCTTATTAAGCTTTACTTCATTAGATCTAGCTATTAAAATATTTTTCTGAAATATCCTTTGTTGTGGCTATGTTGAAATAATTGTTAAATATTATAATAAGGGTTTGGGGTTGGTATAATGGTTAATATATTTACCTCACAGACACAAATACAGGGTTTGATTCTCACCCTTGAAAAGGAAATTGGCTAGGCTTAAAATGGACCACAAGTTTAGCTGGTCTAGTAGTTACCCATGAAAGTATAATCATCATTACAATGCTGCATACATCTGTCTACTAGAATAAATCCTAGCTGCAGCCATTTTGGCTGATTATCTTTGTGTTCCACCCAGCTCAGTGGCTCCTCTGTTGTTAAACATATATTTCTAAGAAGCCACCACCTCTTCCATATTTGTAGAACTTATTTTAAGAGTTTCCCAAATTTTTTGTATACCATGTAATAAAATGAGCGCTGGCTTTTATTCTGTAAAGCAGAAATAACTGTTATAGTTTGTGTCTTTCTGATCTGAATGAGTTATTGTGCTGAAGTCCTAGTATTTTAGCAACTGTATTCAGGCTTCACCAACAACAGTTATTCAGTTGTGATTAAACCTGCGTATATTAAATGCAACAAACAGCTTATATTTAAAAAGAAGATTGCTTTATTCTTTCAGTATAATATTTTAGATATTGTTTAAGAAAAAAAACACTTTACTAGACAAGTTACTTAGAAAGCATTACAATTCAAATAAAAGTGCTCTACAGAGATCAGAAAATATGGCTGCCTAAGCCCAAAGTTCTGGACAGGGCAGGATGAAATTTGTATAAAACTAGTGTTCTAAGGATGGAAAATCCAGAAGGAAAGATGAGTGAGCAGGAACAAAAGGAAGAACAGATGGCTGCTTTTAAAACTCCAAATAAGGACAACTAACTGTGCCTTTTGTTTTAAAAGGTAATCACAGTAAGCCAGGATGTGAGCTTCTTACAACAAACTATAGAACAGAAGTAGAAAGGCTACAAGGAATGCTGCAAGATCTGGGAGAAGATAAAAAAGAAAAAAAAAAATTAAAACTGCTCTTGGGAACAGGGGTTGGCATAATGGTTAGCGTGTTTAACTTATGGACCCAAGATACAGGGTTTGATTCTCACTTTTTTGAATGGATAGCTTCATTGTTTAGAGTGTGTTGCTAATAGAACCAAGGTTGTGGGTTTAATCCCTGTAGGGACCAAGTGTTATGGTTAGTTCGCCTCTACAAAGAGGTCACTCACCAGTAGAGTCCTTCAGGGATCAGTCCCAGGACTGCTCTTTTTTTGGCATCTACTTCTCAGAAGTCAAGGCCAATGTTAAGGGCTTCTTGCTGACCAAATTTGCAGATGACTGCAAATTAGGAGCAGTCATTGAATCCCTCACCAGCACTAATGTTCTCCTAGAATGGCTGACACAGGCAAATAACTGGTGTTGGGGCCATGGACTAAAACTAAATGTCAAAAAATGCAGAATAGGATCCTTTGGGAAGTTGGCCACTTCTGGTAACTCCATATCGACAACATATCCCTAAGAGCTGACCCAGTAATCCGGGACTTAGGGACACATATAGAGAGTAATCTAGCTGTTGATCATAATGCATGTATGGTAGTGAGGAAATCATTCTATGTTGTACAATTTATAAACAAAGGTATGGCATCTACGTTAAAGGAGGTCATTCTTCCACTGCATTTTGCACTTATCATTCCTGTCATTGAGTACAATGCCCCATTTAATGTACTTAACTAGGTATATTCAACATCTGGAACATCTTCAGAGATTCCTCATGAAACTAATACAGGGCATAACTAGCATGCCCTGTGAAGACAGCCTCAAAGCCATATCTCTGTAGTCTGTCTCCTACAGGCTGTTGAGGGGGCATCTTTGCCTGGCATACAAGAAACCCACTCTGATGGATCTCCTTCATATCCGCTAAACAAACACCTGAATTACTTGTTCTAAAGACGTGAACCTTGTCTGTGACATAAATAGGTCTTACGGAAGAGACAGGTATGTATTCCAGAGACTATCTGTTCTCTACAGGCTCCCTATTCATGTGAAGCAAAGTTCCTCCCTGACCCAGTTCAAATGTAACTTGGACAACTGGCTGGGGAAACTGGAAACTCATCCCTGGTTTGGCATCTATATCTCTGACGGACAAAAATGTTTTAGAGAAACGTATTTCAAAAGGTACCAGTGCATACTTGAGAATTATGTATATGTGAAATAAAGAAACGAGACATCATCTAGACAGAAAGAGAACTGAACATTATTAGACTGCTGGGTACTAAAGTTAAAATCATCATCACTCAAACCTCAAAGAGAACAAAAACAATACAAGAATCACATCAAGACTTTCCTGGACATGGGGAGAAGGTGGCAAAAACTGACTAAAATGAAAAAAGGAGAGGGGAAATGAAAAATCAATGGAAAGAGGTATTTGAAACTGCAAGAGTGAAAATCATGCTTGGAGGAAGGAGAGGGTAAACTCAAAGGATAATCAAAGGGGGGAGAATAGGGCTAGAGTAGGAAATGAAGCAGCCGACTGTTAATGAGATATGGTGCATCATGCATTAGGATTGCATGTGAAACAGGAATGTAGTATACTATACTGAGTTAATAAAGTTAAAAAAATAAGTAAATAAAATAAGGAAACTGTAATATTAAGTCATTTATATTTACTGTTACGTATTTGCAGGAATTCATTTGTTCATTGTCGGTAATTATCTTTCCTAGATAACAGGATGATGCACTCTTCTGGTAAATGACAAGGCATTACAATGTTAATTTTTGCATCTTAACCATTCGTTTTGCTGTTGTTGTTGTCATTTTATCTAATGTTCATTATCCATCAGATGCACAAAACCTTTTCCACTAGAGAAATTTGTCAAAATCCACATAATATTGAAATTACTTTTTTCAGGCTTTATGAAAAGCTAGAAAATATTGTAAATAAGAAGAAAATTGGATTCAATGAATAAAGTTAAAGGTCTTCTCAAAACAAGCACACAAGATAGATGCATTGAATAAAGTTAAAAGTAGGCTTAAAGTAAACACACAATTAAGGTTGTCTATCACTATTATATTTCAAAGCACTTTATGCACACAGTGCTTAAGAATGGTAGTGAAGTGACAAAACCTGTTGGTAGCCTTTATGTACACCCTAACTTACACCCACGTATAGCATGGAAACTGCATACATCAGTTGCATGGGAATGTGTTTTTCAGACAAAACTAGATGGAAATCCCATTCACTTTTGTGCAAGAGGGAATCCTGTACACACTGTTAGTTTTGGAGTCTACTGTATCAGGAGCGAGCGCTACTGTTTTGCCCATAGTAACAAAAGTGAGAGTTGCAGATGAAGGTGTGCGAATAAAGTGATCACTATGTCTACAGAGTAGTCTCAGTGTTCTGATGTTTGTGAAGTAACATAGTTTTAATGTGAAGGAGTAGGTGATGGAGAAGCTCAAGTCAGCAGTTTGTTAGGTGTCTCTGCTCAAGTTGGATGTTTGCAGACAAACAGAACTGTGAACAGGGTTGTCTCTTTAGCTTGTATGGAAGTAATTTCCTTGAAGGAGGCCATGCTAGGAGAGATTTTGGATTTAAGAGATGTTCAGAAATTCAGGTCAGACTACTATAAAAGTGAGTTCACAAAGTAAGGGCCTGAACAAAGATGTACAGTTAACAATAAGGGGACAAAAGAGTATTTCATTGTCTGATCAGCAAACTTCAAAAGAACTGAAGGAGGAAGGGTAGATGTCTAATGAACTTGCTTAATCCTGGGTGCTGGTTCATCAAAAAAGTAGCTTTAAATGGAGGGTGAGCCACTCAGGTGTTTGCATGTGTACTACATGAGACCGGTTTTGGTCTCAGTTCAAAAAAGGGCTGGGATTCACTGACAGCTGTGCAGCAGCAGCACAGCTCTCACTGCTCACTAAGGAGAGTCATGCTGCACTGCAATACTTCAATTCACAGCTATGCATAGTCACAATTCATAGCCATGCATAGTTGCAATTCACACCCATGCATAGTCGCAATTCACACCCATGCATAGTCGTAATTCACACCCATGCATAGTCGCAGTTCATAGCCAAGCATAGTCTTCATGGTGCTGAAATGCATGAATTGTAATTGAATCGTAATTAGTGTCGATTGATATATTACTTTTGATCAAACATAAGGCTTGAGTGCAATCTGATTCTCACAAAATGCATGATATAGTGAGAGTTTCTGGTGAGGAGACTAGCAACTGAGAGTTAAGCTGGATTGTCCAAATGGTGCAGTGAAGCATTGATCTTACTTTTTTAACAAAGGGTAAGTGTGTCCTTTTTTATATTGTACAGCAAAGTATATATTCCCAAAATGCAGAAGTCAGGCACACTGCAGCTCAGTGTTAACTAAAAAAATATGTTTTTCAATGTATTTAGAATTTAGACACGTAATACACAATTGTAATAGTAATATTATTTGTTCATTGGTTGACAAAGGGCAGCATTCATATCTGCCTTGCAGGACAGCTTGTAGGACAGGAACTGAGACAGAAACAAAAGCAGAAAGAGGTGAAGTGAAGGAAGAATACAGTCAGGATGTTCAGCCAAGGGTAACTATATGAACAACAAGAAGCAGCAGGAAACTCTGGTATTATTCATTTGGAATACAAGGATAAGGAATATCTTGTGGAAGGGAGTGGTACAATTTTATTGATGATGGCTCTGGAAGTACAGCTGGACAAAACAGAGTAACAAGAGCTGTGATGATAAGGGAGGTGAAGATGAGGCCGGGAAGATAAAAAGGTGACATATTTGATGATAATTATCCTGCCTAAGAAGATGTCGATGAAGGCAGTAGAATGGGAGAATAATAAAACATGGTAAGTCTGAAATATGTTGAAAAATATTGTATTCATTAAGACTGGAAGCTTAAATGTGAATAGTTTATGGTGTAAGAAAACAGATCTTATTCATTAGACTCAAAGCATAGCTATTGATATTATGTATTTGATTCCCAATACATTAAAAGCAGAAGGAAGAATCATTAAATTAGAATTAAATATAGAGAGCCGGAGATGGTAGTGGACTAAAGAGAGCGATTTATAATGATGAACTGATTATTATAATAAGACATAAACATCTAGAGACCAAAAGGGTTTCTAGTATGCAGGAGGAAGGCAACCAGGTGGCTCATAGGTACCTTAATAACATGAGTATCAGAGTGTTGAAAACACCCCATTCTCACACTGCAGGAGGGAGATGAAGATGGCTTGGAGGTTTAATATCAGTATGTAGGTCAGTATAACAATTCTGCAAGGTTCTAAAATAGGACCCCAGCTCTTCTCTAAATACAGCCTCTAGGCAAGATATCAAACCATATTCAATTGCAGTGGTAATAGTTAAACATGAATAGTTGAACACAGTTCTGTATAGATGATGGATATGTTCAATCTAGGCAAGACTGAATATGCTTTTAATATTTAGGTATTTCTTTCACTAGTGTTGCAACCTTGAAGTATGAATATATAAGTTTGAGGGGGTGAAGACTCACCATACTTGCAAATGTGGAGATAAAACTCTCATAGGTTCATAGGTGTATGTTAAGCTAACAATCACTAGGGCCTTTATAAACCTAGCAGTGCAAACAAACCCTTATTCCAGAGCATGGGTATCCTTTGAGAAATATATCGATCTTGCCAGCATGTTTTATTTATGTAGCAAGCAAGGTTCAGATCCCTGGATCTAGTGTTTCTGGTGTTGTTCATTTTGCAATTGTTCAAAATCTCCATTAGGGCTGGATCTAAGGATACCCTATATGATTTTTTTAACAAAAACATGAGCACTCCTTGCAGACATAACGTATAGCAACTGTTCACTACATTTGCAGCAAGCAGTTTGCTACACTTTAAGAAAAGAAATTATATATATTTATTTGCTTTTTTAATTAAAAATGTTCAAGGAGGATCGGGGCAAGACACAAAAACAGAATCTGAATGGCTGGGCTGGAGGGAGAGCATGTGTGTTGTGCACCTAGGCACCTGGTTGGTATGCCAGTAGAAGGAATGCCTTTTTTTTTTTTTTTGAGCTGGGTAGATGATTGATTTAATATAATAATGTGCTTTTCTGGAGGGGAACTGGTTCACGGTGCTGGCAGAGGGCATTGGTTGAGCCAGCTATGCTTCTGTCTGTGACAGTTTTGCATAGACTATTCTGAACTCCGGATTAGGCAGGGCATTGAATTTAGAAAGCTGTCACTTGATAGGATGTAGTTTGCTTTAGAATAGTTCCTAACTGTAACAGGTTTTGCTGAGTTTTCCAATTTCATTTTTATTTCAAAGGAGACAGATTTGTGATTTAAGCTCACCACAAAGGACATGTTTTGCTGCTATGGGGCTTGATGGAGAGAATGGCTTCATTTAGGTAGGTTTCATTTTTATTTTCATATTAGTTTGTTTTCTTTTGTTATTAACAGATTTGTGTCTAAATGATCCTTGGGTTTGACATTTAATTTTTTTAAACTTTTTCACTGTAAGTAACTGTGATTTATTACTGTGCATCCTCTCCATGTTCATTATTACATTATCATTAGTGAAACAAAACCTAAATGTATTAATTTATGCAGATGAATCAATAATGCATCTTCAGTCAGCAAACAGCTCACTTAACTCTAATTCAGAAGTTACTTGGTAGTGTTAATGTCGTGGCTACAAGGTAGATCGGTCATCACTATCTTTCACAGGTTAAAATGGGTGTAATTTTAAATACAATATAGACTCAACAAAATTCCTTAATGGCACCACATAATGCAGCATAAGGAGGTATGTATATTTAAATATGGTAATACCTAGTTGCAGACTGTCACATGTCTTTAATATAGTTCTTTCTTTGTAGTAAGGGTCAGAATAAGGATCGCATGGAGGCCTCTAATGTATCCACAGGAGTTGTTTTATTAACGAGCATTCTGACAGCCATCCAAATATCACATACCATCAGATATTAAGAAGTGCATTTATAGAACTGACAAGCTAGAACTGCCTTTGACAGCATATGTGCTTAAAAGTACAGAAGCATACTTTGTATATAGAAAAATTGCCCGGATACAGCCATCAAGAATTCTGTCAGTGATGCAATTTAACAGAAAAGAAGATGATCTGAATAAAGAAGCTCAACTTATTCAGTGATGAGAGTAAAATAGCCAAGAGGTCTGAAAAGGCACAATGTGCCATGTTTTTGCATTTAGCTAGAAAAGGAGCCCGGAAGGTAGTTATACTTCTACCTTTCAAGATAAGGATAAAGATAAAATAGCACCAGTTTAAGAGATATTTAAGAATTACTGTGGACAGAGAAAGAATCTGCCATGTATTCACCATTTTATACAATAGCATAATGTGTTACAGAAGGCTCCTGCAAGCTCACGTTGTTCAAGTACAACAGCTCAAGTCTGCATTTGCTTGTGTTTTGTTGCTCACTGGTGTAGAATTGTAAATACTTGCATATTAGCGAGTTGTGGGTGCTCCAAGGTTGGTATACCACAGAAAGAAGGCAAGAAATACATATCACTGCTTGTCAATGACCACTGTTTAAAGTTCAGTGACCTTGGAGTGAAATTAATAATATAACAGGGTGTGTGGGCTTGTGAGGGAGCTTGTCTCCTTTCAAAAAGTGTTTTTTTTATGTTTCACTTGCTCATAAGGTAACAAGCTTGAGTAAATGCATTAAGCTGGTTTGAATTACCCCACTACCTTCATTACATCCAACTAACTCTTGCTCATAAACTAATGTACAATCCAGAAAACTCCCCTTCACTTCATTCTATCTTACAGTCCTACATTTCCTCCCAGAATCTTCTATCTACTAATAAACCGCTTCTGAGCATATACAAACCCAACAAAAGAGTTGGACAAAGCTTGTACTACCACTCCATAGCAAAATTATGGAATGCCCCCCATTACATAATTTGATTCCGTAAAAACCTTCAAATTAGCACTAAAAGCCACTTTTTTAACAATCAAATCTATCCTTGTGCCCAGAACTATAGACCACCATAAACAAATTCTAAGATTCTGCTGACAAGTATGACTCTTTTCAATTTTAAGTAACAAATTGTAAATCCACTGAACTTCATTAACTTTACAATCAGGAAAAATCCTAAACTTCTCATGCACTGAAGTGCATAAATGAACTGATTATTATGAATGCATCTACTGTCTTTTCCCCTCCATATAATGAATGCCATTAAAACTACTGTATGTGTACTTATACCACCTAACCAGTCTGTATAAAACTTTCTACTGTATGTATTACTAATCATTAGGAAATTGTATAAAAATATTTTTTGTTCACTGCTTTTCTCCCCGGGCCTCCACTGAAAATGGGTTTCTGACCCAGTGGACTTTCCCAGTCAACAAATGCCAATAAATAAAGATTACTCAGTAAACACATTTAAATTAAATAAAATAAAGACAACGTGTGTTATTGAGCTGTCATTTATAAACTCCTGTAATCAAGATTTTTTTCTTTTGGTGTCCCACTTGCTTGTAATGTGAACAGTGGGAGAGTGCGATCTCAGAGTCACTATATATAATTAGCTGGGGGTGTGGGAGTGCATAACTTCTTGCAGCCAGCAAAAAACACTGTTTTTGAGCTTGCATGCTCCAAGGTTTTGCTCAGAGTATGTGCATTGCGCTGTCAACATTGGGAATGTTGATATTCTACACAGCAACATTCACATTGTTGATATTTCAGCATTTTGGCATATATATAGGTCTACTTCACATGACTGAAAATCCATTTGACAGAATTTCATTCGACCGAGACCAGAATACCCAATTTCAAAATACAGGAAACACATTTGACTGAATATCATTATACTGAAAGCTTACAATACTGAATTTCAAAATACTAAATTTTAAATCATAGACATGCGCACTTACAACATCAATGACTAACACTTTCCAGAACTTAAAAACTACTTACCTGTTAACAGAAACCGGACAATATAAAATCAAACTAGGTGGGGGGCTATGCTCCCCACACCCCCCAATGTGGGGGGCTGTGCCCCCCCACACACCCCTAACAATATATACTAACTCCAGGATTGCACTACAATTGGGACAAGGGCATATACCTTTTACTTACCCTACAGTACTCTACACACTTCCACTACTGCTGGGAATGCACAAAACATCCGCCATATTACTTTAGATAGTACTTACGTATTATCGCAACCAGATTTCCGCACTGCCATAATTTGGTATGTGTGTGCGGAAACAGGTTGCTTAATCTATAAAGGGGACTGTGAAGAAGAAAACATTACTCTGTCAATGTGGGGATGAGCCCAGTGGCAGCTGGTGACTCCAAATCAAAGGGGGGCTGCAGGAGACAGCTGAATGGGTGGGGTCAATGGAAAGGGGTGCAGCCAACTAGAAAGGGGAGGTGCTATGCTCAAAACCACAAAAACTAACTAAATACACTGTCCTGGGTGCCAAACCGTCATTATGAGAGTCCAATCAAGACAAAATGAAGTGTAAAAGAATAAAAATATTTCAATGCATTGGCTGCATGACAGCTTACATAATATCTAGATGGTAACAAAAAGGTTTTGAGGCATGAAAAAATAAATTACTTTTAAAATACATTAATGGAATGCCAGTCAAAATCAAGTATAAGAAAAACAAGCAGCACTCAACTCAAACCACTTCTTGCACTGCAGTTCTAATTATAATTTATATTCAGCTTTATTAAAGTACCAAGTAATATGCTGAAAGTAGAAATCTCTGATGCCCCCACTTGCAACAATGTTTCTTACCCAAAAAAAGACCTGCTGCCTGACAACTATCTACTTGTTTCATGGGGAAAACATGATCAAAGTAAAAAATGAAAAGCAAACAAGAAATAAGCTCAAGATACAGGATTACTGTACAGGTTATGGACCACACGACTGGCATTATGTTTAGTTTACGAGTAAAGCCTGCAGAGATGACTGGAAGTCTCCAAGTGTAATGAGCTTCTTAAAATAATGTAATCATGTCCTTTATTACAAATACTGTCATATGCATTTCAGTACCCAAGACTTATACATTATCTAGTTAAGTATTCTCTACATGGCAACAACAGAAAGGCTTTGAATGTTAGCAATTCTTTAACAGTATGCTTATTAAAGCTTACTTGCATCTTACAATCTCAGCCAAGTTTACCTGATGGTCATTAAAGTATTGCTACTTAAACACAGAGCAACAGACACTTTGAGTAATAAGCATAAATCAACAGTACATAAAATATGACAGAAACCAGACCATTCTGCAAAAATCAAGGACAGATGAAAAGCCACTCTAGTACTTGTGTCTACCTTGGATGGGGGGGATACTCTGCACATTTACACTGCATAACTACTCCTTGCCTTGCTTCGACACATCCAGAGTCACTACATGGGGGAGTGGGGTGCAACAAATATGTCACAATTTGAAATGTCTCTGGCTGACTGTGATGGCCCTGACACATTTGTCATACTTCTCAATCTCAGAGCAAGAAATCTGGACAAAGCCATACATAGAAGTGGGACAAAGGCCCCAAAAATAAGGACATTTTTTAAATATTGCTCTTATAAACTTAGAAAGATAATAGAATAGCTCTTGCATTAGTATGACTTTTCTGAATGGTATGAAATCTGAAACTCAAATGTCTGTCATTATTTTCTAACTTCAGTCTTTAATGATTTGTCACTAATTTGCCACAAAAAAAAACAAACAATTTTATCAAAAATGGACCAAAAATGTAATGTAAAAATATAAGATAGCCACACAATACAGCTGGGAACCTGTCAAAGAAGGGACACTTTATTAGTACTGCTAACTTGAGCAGATGACAAAATAAAAGCATCTACATGCATTTCTGAAATAAAAGTAATCTATAACTCTGATTATTACAGTTATTTCTTAATTGCAAATCCTCCATTTACTTCCAAAATTGCTATTTTGCGGAGGGATTATTAGGGGGAAGAGCAACATTTTGAGCCTAAATCGGGGACAGTTGAGAGGTTTGGCTATGCCTAATTCGATAAAGCAATTTATTTGCATGTACCTCTCAACCTATTAATGCAATAAATCTGGACAAGGCCAAATATATTAGGGGAACATATAAACAGTACTAAAAATTGCTCGTATAAACTGAGACAGTTGATAAAACAACAGGTCTTACTTTAACACATATTTTTCTGAAGGTTATGAAGTCTGAAACTCAGTGTGTCATTATTTAGTGACTTAATTCCTAAATGATTTGCCAGAAAAAACACAAATTTTATGAGGAACAAACCAAAAATAAGAAGCAAAAATCTATTCATTCTTTGAAAATCTGGACAGTTGGGAGGTATAGTTCAGCTGGGGCTGTCTTTAAGTTTGCCACCCTCCCCTTCACAAAATCATGGTTAAATGAAGCCTCCACCTGCAGCCATTCCAATGATCCATTACTTGGCTATTTCACTCCATTTACCATAAACACTAATGTGCATACTGATTTACTTCTATGATGATTTGGACTTCATTTGAAAGTTTTATTTTGCATTTTACAGCACAAATACTAAGACATATGCTAAACAAACTTAGCATTAAAACTTCTCTGCCCTTGAAACTCACATTCATTGAAACAGCATTGAAACCCACATTCAAAGAAAATACATTTTGCCAGTGGCAGATAAAGATTAATTCTGAGCTGTTTTCAAATCATAGGCCCCTTGCATATGAAACATACATGTGCTCTTTGTTACACCTTCCTATTGCTTTGAACATTTTCCAGTAAACAATGAAACAAAACACATGCACCAATAATGACAAAACTGCCCAGTTCAGAACATTTCCATCATAAAAGTCTACTCAAACTTCTACAGTCCACCATTATCAGTAAATATGCACAATCTTACAGTCCACCATTATCAGTAAATATGCACAATCTCTGAAGTAAAAAAGTCATTAAATATTTCCACATTAAATAAATCTGTAACTAATGAAGAGGTTGCTGCTAGCAAACACCTTTATATTTCATGGTTTCATCAAAAAATAAAGTGCCTGATGCCCCTGAGGAATAAATTGCCTATATTACATTAAAAATGATAAGCTAGTAATATTGCAATAGGAAATGGATGGCAAACTGATAACAGGCTCATAGTTAGTATTTTAACTTTTTCAGTACAGCAGCATTCACCCCTTGTGGGAGTAGAACCAACAACCTTCTGCATCAAAAGCAAGTACACAACCTGTTGTGCTATTAACAATGTAAGTTGACTTAGCATAAGCAGCACTAAATTTCTCTTCCCCTGCAGCTCTCAGCTCCTTGTAAAATGTACTCAACACTCAACTGCATCTCAACTTTGCAGCACAAGAAATCTGGAAAAAGCCAAATTTATTGGGGGGGGGGGTCAAAAGGCAAAAAAACAAGGACACATTAAACATTGCTTGTATAATCTTGGAAAGTTGCTAGAATAAAATGCTGTGTTACCACCATACATTTTATTGCCAAGGTCCCTGTGCAAAACAGTCAGAGCAACATACCACTACACCAAATTGGCTGTTTTGTAAAAGAGAGGAAGACTGAAACTTAAATGGCTATCATTTAATGAATTCAGTTCTCACCATAGCCGTCAACCTCTTAGCACAAAAATTCAGAAATCTAAAATTGTGAGGAAGAAGCTGTGAGTTATGCTTGTGTTGTCTGTTCACTCAGAACAGTGTACATTTAGTGTACATGTAGTGTATGCTTTATTGAATCCCAGGGAATGACTAAAGAAACAATAAAATGACACACTGTACACTTAATACATGTGTGGACAAAACATATATGTTTGTTGTCACAAACCAGATGTCAAATTATAAATGGTTAGTATATCACAACAGTTTGTAGTTTTGTTATAATATGGTCTCCAGCAAAGTGTTTCACCATAGAAGAAGGAAGTAAGTAAAAACAAGTTTACAAACACAATTACTTTTGAGTCACATAGAATGGTACCAGCCAAAGATGGAATGCTCCTTTATTTCCAGAGTGGTACAATTGATCTAAAAGTATTAGATTTACTATCACAAGCTGAGGTACAGAAATACTGACATCAAGGTCAATAATAAAATGTACAATTTGATACCATGTTGTAGTAATTTTGGAAGGTGAACAGCCTGAATAAATAACAGAGGTAAAAAGGTCATTGTGGGTGAATGCTACTGAACTAAGAAAAAAACAGTATATGTGAAATTAACAGACACTACTTGTATTTTTACAATTATATGATGTATATAATAATAATTTGTGGTTGTAATTTTTAACATATTTAAGACTTACATTGAAATATTTTTATTTGTCGTGTTGTTGTTGCATCCATGAAACACAGAATAAGATTGCTGTGTTAAAAGATTTTTATAACTTTCATTGGTCAGGATATTAGCTTGAATAATCTCTTGAAGCGTTGACATGATTTCATTTGAATGAACTCTTACTGTCATTGCTGTTCCTGCCTAGACTGCTTGTTAAGCCAGGACTGTATCATTTGTAATTAGAATTTAGAATAACAATTAGCTTCTAATTTCATATCAAGGTTGAATCTTTGTTTTTTTATTGAAGTAGTAGTCGTTGAGGGTATTGGGAGCATTGTTGCATTATGAAAGCAGTTTCACAGGTGGAGAATGTAAAATTAAAAAAAAAAAGTTTTTTCTTTTTAGGAGTTATTTGATAAAGTGTGTGTCAGTAGTTTGTGTTAAGGTAGGTTAGAGATTATTATAGCTTTCATATGAGATGTTGAAGGTAATTTCACAGTAACATTAATTATTAGTGTTTCGATAAAGGTATCTGTATTATTATACAGATCAAATCATTCAATGTTTATAATTGTAATACTTCTAAGTAACTTTGGAGTTCTTAAGAGATAATTGTTTAAATATTTAATATGTGCTGTGTGACATTTGAAGCTTCAAAATGTGATGCAAAGGATGACATTTCCCATATTGACCTACAAAATGGTCAATAACAAAACATTTAAAATACAAACTGTAATATAATTTAACTTTAAAACCAATTAAATGTTCTGTCAGGACACATATTGCAAGCTTCAGGGAATATGTAGTTGTATATTGTGAAAAAAAATAAAAAAATGCATTTTACATTTATGTAAATGAGTCCGAAATGAGTAAGTAGCACTTACAAATTCTAAGCAATGTGGGCAATAAACATTATTCTGCAATAGAAAATGTTTGTTATATTAAAAACATTTCTTTTTCATACAAGATTTTTCTTTTCTAAATCATGAAATTGTAGTTCCAGTCTGATGTCACAGAACAGTATAGACTTGATCTAAACAACCTAGCCAACTTGATTAGTTCATTAGAAATTAGCAAAGCTGTGAGATGCTATGGTATAAATAATGTAGATCTGAAAATATTAAAAGATAAAGTACTTGAAGCTGTATATCTTTAAGACAAAGATATTTGAAGACTACATAATTCCTCTTGATTGGAAAAAAGCTATCCTTAAGCCACTTTTGCAAACAAAGCTATAAAAATAATGCATGCTATCATAGATCAACTTGTTACTTACCTAGAATAAGATAACTAATGACAAAAAGTGTTTTAGAGTAAGTAATTGATGAACTGAACAAGTTTATAACAATAAGTAAGCTTCAACATGCCTACATTAAGGGAAGCTCTATCACACCTATCGGTGTAATTTTTTACCACAATACTGGCTGGTAAAAGTATAGCAGAGCAACAAATACTGCAGAGATAACCATTTCCTGCTATTAGGTCATTCACTGTTATGCACCCCCCCCCCAAGTACAGCTGCAAATTCTTTTAAAAGAAAATTGTCAGGACTATGAATTGCTCAGCTGGATGGATGAACAACTGTTCAGAGAACCCAGCAAACTACACTAGTAAGCAAGGTAGATACCTAGCAGACCATGCACAGGCAAACAATTGCATCACCGTATACACACACACACACACACACACACATATATATATATATATATATATATATATATATATATATATGCCACCCCCCCACACACACATGGAAATTCATATATACAAAACTTATATACTGTACCCACCCCGGCTGCCCTCAAAAAGAGGGGACCACAAACAAACACAGGGGTTGTAAACTTAGTACAGACACAAAAACAAAAATACACCAAAACCTACACAACCAAAATGTATTTTCATCTATTCACAGTCACCCTTTCCATACCAGCCACTGACACCATTCATCCACCACAAACAGACACAAATATGTGTACACTCACAATAAGAAGGCATACACATCTAAACACCAAACCTACTCACTAACATTGTCCCTGTATAAACACACACACACACACACACACACACACACACACACACACACACACACACACACCTCTACCTGACCAAGCAAGCCCAGCAACCAACACACAGCCCTTCACCTACCTAGCCCAGCGATCGATTGAACAGCAAGCCACAGACTGATCCACGGGAAACACACAGCCCTCCAGTGACCGACTGATCCGCGGGAAACACATAGCCCTCCAGCGACCAACCGAACAGCAAGCCACGGACTGATCCACGAGACCAACCAAATGAACAACAAGCAAGCCCGCGCACTGAAAAAGTCCCATGAGAGCAGCTCAGTCCTCTTCATTGGTCCTGACTGCGGCTGAAGCAGTCTGGACCACCTCTGTTCTGCACGGTCGTCATCACACAGATTTCTGGTACCTCGCAGCAAGGGTTGCTGGGTACCTCTGTGACCATATCAGGACTGCTGGTAAGGCAGTCTGGGATTGCTGCTTTTATGTTTTAGTTTTACAGATTTTTTTTTGTTATTTTCCTAAGTGGATGGGCTGCAGTCTGGCAGTCCGTTAGGATGAGCTGCCCCTGGATGAGCCACGAAGAGGAGAAAGGGTGCAAGTTTGTACCTCTTTGCTCCTGAAACTACACAGTGGTGCTCTGCTTTGCAGTGCCTGCATTTGTCAAGATGATGTCAGCTACTGGGAAAGCGAGTCACCAAATACACCCTGCGACAATAGGAGATTGTAAATATGTCAAGGGCAAGGATTGCTGCTTTTCTTAGGTTAGGTAAAGTGCTGAGTTACACAAACTCCAGTCAATAATTTCAGTTAAGGTGCTAACAAAGTGTCCCCATGGCCATACTTTACAAATACAGATAAACTCAAAATCACTTTCATGATTACACACGTAGTAAGAACACTTCCCAAAACATCTTATTGCCGGACAATGCGCTTCTTCCTGTACTTTGTGGCTGTTAGCAGTTTTTTTTTTTTTAAATCTTGACCTGAAGATGTCTTTACAAATAGTACCCCCCCCCAAAAAAAGTGACCAAAACCATCATTACAGGGTCTGTCTTTGCCTTCTCTGAAGGCTTCCTTCCACAAAGTCAAAAGAATCCGATCGTCAGAACAACAGCAGGCATTCTAATTCAAGCGTGCGTGTGTAAGGCACTCTGAAAACAGGAAGCAGGTTTCCTCAAATGTTTGTCTTCCCCTTCACAGACCCTGTAATGCAAAGCTAGTCCACAACAAATAAAAACCAGACCCTAAATACCACCTTACAGTGGTTTGTGGCCTCGTTTGTACAGAAGTATTCTAAATTCGCAAGCGCGAAAATCTGGTTGCGATAATACGTAAGTACCCTTTAGATTCTTCCCATAAAAATGTAAAGAGACATACCCACATTTAGAAACACTAAAACGCTGCTTTCTACATGACTATTTGTATTCTGACAGTCAGCACTTTACGTTACAGTAATTCTTTTTATCACATGCAAGTCACAGGTGAAGGGAAACCCAAATCATGTCTATGGCTTAAAATTCAGTATAATGAGATTCAGTCAAATTTTCTTAAAAGTAAGAATATTTATTAATTATTTTATCCTTTATTAACCATGTTAGTTACCCTAGGCTCGTGGCCTCTTTACAGGTGAGGCACTAAGTGGTATTTCTAGGGGAAATTTGGCCAGGGCATTATCTTCACTGTAAGGGAGAATGTTTTGTGATTACACTTCTTGCTTCCATTTCTGGCATGAAGGCAGCTAGGAGACGTAGTACAAGTAATGCATGAGGAAAAGAGTTGGTGCTGGTGATAGTATAGATGGTGTTTTGTTGGTCAACAGAATACAGTAGAGAGATGAGTTAAGTGTATAAATAGTAAGTGACTTTGAAGTTAGTGAGTCTGAAGAGGTTGTGGTAACGGAAATTGTATCCAGAGGTTTGTCCGATGAAAATCAGATTACTTTATTGAATAAACATCATTTTGGAGAATAATCTGAAGTTTAATGATCAGATATGATGGACAAAGTGTTTGGAGTAGACAGTGAGTTGATTGGTAAGAAAAGGAGTAAAGAGTTAGACGGACATGATGACGCAGGTGGGACAGAATCCCGAAAATCATATGTTGCTGCAGCTGGAATGACAGAAGGCACTGTAAACTTTCTTATGTAGATAAGAAAGAAGAAATGATAGCTATTTTGTGTGGGACAATTTAATGCTGCCTTTGGGTTTTGAAACAAAAGTCATTAGATCTTTCACTCATTTAGGTACAGAAACATTATGAGATTTAACATTTGAGACTGAAGACTTAATGGATTATTTTTTGTTTAATTGTAAAACAAAGAAAGACTGTTATCTACAGAATGAATTTATTTTCTACAGGTTAGGGATTTTGTTAAAAAAGTGAATTTTCAATTTCATACTGACAAAATTGCATCAAAAGATGTCAACATTTATTTTTCATTAATGGTTCATCAGCTTCTGATATTGTGAAGATTAAAGATGAAAGGGGCATTCGGAACAGGGTGGGATGTGGAGGGTATTCTAAAATATAGAAAATGATGTACTAAAGTACTTGTCAAGTATTATACAAGTTAATGGTAATCCAGGAGAAATTAGGTATATGGGGCAGCCAAAACCTCGTTTTTGTGGAGATTTTAATGATTTGATAACTGAATGTACAAAAATAAGATGCAACCATTGTGGGCAAAAAAGGTTATATGATGAACAAGTGTAAGATGGAATGCAGAATTTGTGAAAGTACGGGCATTCTATATTTTATTGCAAAAACAACAATGAATATAATGTTGAATGGGATGATAAAGAAAGCTGTGCAATGTCCAAAAGTAATGGGGTAATACGGGAAAGGGGGAAAAGGTGTTAATGAAGAAGAATAAGAAGTAAAACGGATAGTGTAGATGACATGATTTATTTCAGGAAGATAAACATAACTGTACTGAGAGTATTGAAAATGAAGAAACTGAAAGCAATAAGTCAGGTGTTTGTGAAGGGAGTATAAAGAAATTCAGTGCTAGAGTAAGGGTGAGGAAAATAAGCTTTAAAATATTACTTAAAAGATTAAAAAGAAATGAAATCAGTCATTTCAGACCTGCTTCAGTTAATGCAATTGAGTTAATAAAGGGAGAAGACTTGAAAATTTGCAGTGGTATAAAAATGTGAAGTAGAGACAGGATACAAGATTTATTTCAGAAGAAAACAGAGTTCAGGTAGAAATATTGTGGTGGGGGAGTATTGTGTGGAATTTTGGGAGAGAGAGAGAGGGAGATGTTCATGGGTGATTTTTTATGTTTGAAGAGGTTATTAAAATATTAGACGCTTGTATTATTAATGCTGATAGAGCTTCGATTGTAGATGTCAGGAGAGTTGAGGATGTTATTAGGGTGATAGATATTTATGCCTTTACTTTAATGAAAGAAATGGAAAAAATGTTTGAGACTTTGACAGCAAATGTACTAAATATGAAAATAATTCTAATGGATGATTTTAATTGTGATTAAGAAACTGAAAAGAAAAAGGAATGGATATTAAGAAATGAAAACAGGTTATAATATGTAGAGAGTTAAATATGGAATGCAGAGGGTGGACATATCAAATAGGTATTTTACTTATAGCTATTGATTTATTTATGTTATCTAATTCAATGAGAGAGATGATAGGTAGTAAAGTTATTAATGGATGTTCTGACCATAGAAGTATTTGGACTGAATGTGGTGAAAATAATGAGGTAATAGTCAAAGGAAAAAGAATTAAAAGATTATCAATGAAATATATCGATAATATGGTATTAGAAAGGGAGATTAATCAATTATGGAATGATCATGAGACAATAAAAGAGTTTTATGGTGCTTGTTCTGAATGGTGAAAAGTGTTCCAGGGGAAATATAAAAGGATTTTATAGAATTAGACAAAGACAAAAGAAAACAGGATAAGGTAACTTTTGAAAATAAAGTTAATGATTTGTTGACTAGTTGAGAGAATAATTCAGAAAGCTATTTTAAGTCTGAAAAAGAAGCATTTTTGAAAATAAAAAGACAGTTGAAGGTTTGTTATATAGGAAGAGGTATTGATTGAAAGGTAAAAAGAGGAGGTTTCATCTTTTTGGGGTAAATGGGTTAAGAATGTAGTTGGCATTACAAATGAAATAAAATACTGAAGGGAATATTGTGAAGAAGCAAAAAGACATATTACTGAATGTAGAATTGTATGCTAAATATATTTATAAGAATGATAGGAGAGTTAAAAAATAAGGTAGGGTGTGAAGATTACTTTGAATATATCTACTGATAGTTTAATGGGAGAGGTTACTTTGGTTGAGTTAAATAAGATAATGAATAAAGTGAAGGTTGATTCATTAGCAGGCCGGGATGGTATGGGCCATGATGTTTATAAAATTAAAGGAAAAGCAGAAAAGGTTATTGGTTAATGTATTTAATGAATGATTAAAGGAGGGGATTGTAAATGATGAGATTTGTGAATGACTTATTAAATTTATTTGGAAAAAGAAAGGGGAAAAGAATGATATCAAGAACTATAGACCAATAACTTTAAATAATATGGATTATAAGATTTTAATGAAGATATTACAAATTAGGTTTGGTGATGTAATTGATGAAGTTTTGGTGGAAGGTATTTTTGGTGTTAAAGTTAAATGCATTCATGATTTATTATTGTTGCTAAGATAGGCAGTGGATGACATTTTATATAGAAGCAAGGATGGTACATTACTAGTGTGGGATGTTAGGAAAACTTTTGATTGTATAGCTCATACATGTTTGTGGTGCATTTTGAAAGAATATTGTTAAAATGGGCCATATTTGAATGTGATACAATGTCTGCATAACAGAGGTAAGGTGAGGGTCTTAGTAAATGGATGGTCAGGTTTTACATTATATATGAACAAAGAGTTGAGGTAAGGTTGTGTAATGTGTAGGATTTTGTCTTCTATAGTTATGAACATTGTAGGAACAAGGTGGTCAGAATCCATGTTAGAAGCAATATATTTGGTTAATGGAAATGTGATTATTTCAAGTCTTTTGTATCATATACATATGATATTATTATTATAGCAAAGGATGACATTTGAATGGGTAGAGCAATTAGCTGGGTGATGTAGGCTTAGAGTTAAGTAAGGATATGAGTTGTGGTTTAGGAAAATAAGGTGAAATACAAGGTGTTACAATTGTTGTTACAGAGGTAAGACTGTTAGGTGTTAGATTTGAAAAAAGGATAGAATATATGAAAGTGGATAGGTATTACTGAAAATATTTAGGATGTCTTATAAGAAAATGGTTTATTTGATTACTTTGGTGATTTTAGGTAAGATAGGATATTTGGCCTCAGTTTATATGGATCAGTGCACAGTAGAAAAAGAATTGTTGTGAGCAATTTTTTGGGGGGGTAGTAAATTTAATTTTGTTAGGTGAGGGGATTGTATATACATCCTAATGAAGATGGCTTAGACTTAATTAATCCTATTATTATTGCAGCCTCCATGAGTGTATATAACATGCTAGTGGATAAAGAAGAAAATACAAATTTAGTATCTCTGGCAGTTAATAATAAATAGTGGTGATAAACTGAAGGAAGAGTTAAAAGGAAAAATGTTTTAATATAGAAGAAATTATGGATTATCAAATTAAAGATGTAAGATTTAGCAAATAAAAATAATATGATTTTCCGAAGGTTTTGGTATAAGGATATTAATAATAGATGTTATGGGATAAATCCTTGGAAAGAATTAAGTAAGGATGTTATTACGGCTGTGAAGGAAAGGAAAGGG
This sequence comes from Protopterus annectens, assembly GCF_019279795.1. Classification (NCBI taxonomy): domain Eukaryota; kingdom Metazoa; phylum Chordata; order Ceratodontiformes; family Protopteridae; genus Protopterus; species Protopterus annectens. The sequence goes on from NC_056741.1 coordinate 419,628,762, forward strand.
AGGTTTTGTAAGGTGGTTCAGTGTCAGGATTTCTTGTGTAAGTTAAGAATAAATAAGTTACCTGTGAAAGGTTATAGGGTATATAAGATGGTTTCACAAAGATTTTTTTTTTAATGTGTAATGAAACAGGGACTACATAACATGTTTTTAAGATGTGAAATAATAAAAAGATTTTTGCAAAAGATTTTTTGAAGTTTTTTTCCTTGGGAGTTACAAAAATAGAATATATAAATATGAACATAATTTTGTGTGATTATGGGGGATATATAACAAATTAGTTGATAGTTTGGATAGAGTTTTGTTTTGGGTAATTCGGGAGGAACGGGAGACTAGAACAAAATAGGTTTTATTTAAAATTAAATGAATCCTGGAATTTTAGTAAACTAAGTTTTTAGGTGTGGAAAAATGAGGGGATCTTTGTGTGAATTATTAAGGAATATTATTAAATGCAATATAATTCTGTATATAAATTTTGTTAGAAATATGAGAAATGTAAAAAATGTAAATAATGTAAGTCATATATGTGCTAATAATGTAAATACTGTAAAAAGAGGAAAAGAAAGTCCCCTACTCTTTTTCATAGATCACTTGAAAATTTTTACATCTATCTGAGCTACCACCAACCCAAGCAGATGGGGGCCTCATTTTAACATTTCATCAGATGTGTTCTTATCTATACAGATGTTGCAAGCTATTCAACTATATGTAACAGATGATTATATATATATATATATATATATATATATATATATATATATATATATATATATATATATATATATATATATATACATTTTTCTCAGAATATTCCTCTTTGTGTCATAGATGAAAAGCCTTTAACACAATCAATAGAAATTATCTTTTTTATGTGTTGAAACAATTAAAACTTTCTCAAGAAATTTTTAGTATTATATACACATCCTTTGACAAAACCCGTATCAATTAATTATCAATAATGTAATTTCACCTATATCTCAATAACTAAGAAATATTCAACATTCAAAAAGGTGGTCTAATATGTGTGCCTCACTTTTATTGCTTGCCATATATTCAATTTTAAGGAATATCAATAAAGATATAAATATTAAACCAGTATAAATGTACAGTTTTGATTTTAAACTTCTAGCTTATGCAGATGATATTATTCTAATATTGCCAGAAGTGGAGAATTAATTGAATAGTTTTGTAGTCTTTCCAACTATTTTCAACCAATTTATGGATATTCAATAATGTTATTAAAATCATAGTGCTGTTTTTAAAAGTCAAACAAGCGCTTGAATTAAAAGTGACAACAGTAGATAATCTTAAAATTTTAGTTTGGCAATTTATAAGACAACAACTTCATATTGCTGAGTTAAAGAAAAAATATATTTATAAGGTTATGGCTGATATACCAAAATATGATATAATTCCAAACTATTATTTGTAGGTATATTTAACTATTGGCAATTTAAGTGAATTCTTTATGGTCTTTTATATAAAAGGTGTAATTATTCCTCTAATATTTTCTTGGCATAATAAATTTAAGAAAGTCTAGAGTAATTGAAGGTATGAAAGGCATTGTAAACAAAGCTGGTGATATAGTAGAGTGGGGTTACATACACGTAGATAATGACAATAGACTGTTACATCTGTTAAATAGATTAACTAGAAGAAGACAGCACAATTTCAAGTTAAAGCAAAATAAATGCAGATAAAGAATGTCAAGCCTGAAAAACATGAGTTACATTCCAATATCAGGGAAACTGAATCCTAATAAAAAGTCATATTATCTGTACAAACGTAAAAATGTAACATAAGCAGCATCTCACAAAGTTTGCACCTCATTTGTCTCAGATAACTGTGCTTCTAAGAGATCCATAGAGTGGGATGCAGTGTGAGACTGGAACTGTGAACAAAAAATAATTTTTGAAATCCTGAACAAACTAATTAAATAAGCAACTATGTTAAAATACTGCAACATGAATAAACTAGTTGTGTTGTAAGTAGCGTCGTGTCAGAATGGTAGGAAAGTTTTGATCCTGCAATAGAACATATCCGTTGTCTAGTGATCAAGAGGATTTACAGATGCAGAACAAATATACTCAGCTAGGAAAACAAACAACTGTTATCAATAGTGTACAGATGTGAGGTATCCCTTGACCTTGTCTGTGGTAATGATATACAGGCAGAAACAGGGCACAAATTCATACAAAACATATTCAGAACATTTTTGTACAAGGCAGATGTGAGGCTGCAGAGGATATTACTTAATCTAAGGAAGTACAGTCTGAAACTGAAATATAAGTAGTCAACTGATTACACATAGCAGTTATGTTGAGTAGAGCTTATTTCCCAGAGAAACAAGAAGAGTTTTTAGAAGAACTCAAGATTTGTTGGGTCATGTCACTTTTACCAATGACAAAAGGCAAAGTAAAATAATTCTAGAGATGCATTCCCACTGTCCTAAAATACAGTTGCTAAAATAAGTTATACTGAAAGCACGGTTGGTGTAAGATAATTTTCAAGTAATTAAATCTGTCTTTTTTTTCATTCAAGGAAGAAATAAGTTCTGTCAGCAGCTAATGTTCAAAGCTGACAAAACAAAAATTCTCAATCAACTGAGAAGACAAATGCTTGAGAGAATATGTTTATTACAGTTATAGCTAAAGTAGAAAGAAAGAATAACAGACATAATGTGGAGGCTGGGGCTGTCACCTCAACTTGAGCAAGTAGCGCAAAGTTATGCTACAGGCAAGTCATACTATAATGATACTTCAAAGGAAGAAATTACAGCATATCCACTACTAGTTCGTCCATGGAGTCAAGTAGACACTAGCTTATTTCAATTTAAAGGAGCTGTTTATTTCAAATGCAGTGAAATAATCATTTGACTGCCACATACGTGTAAATATGATTAGTTCATTAACGTCTGCTTTTCCAGAGATGAAGGACCGCTGATATTGTCATATATGTCAACAGTCCATAATATAAAAGTCAAGAAAATTTGTGTGAGAATGTAAACACATAACTTCCTGTTCATATTTTCCTCAGTCTGACTGGCAAATGGCCAGATCTCTCAGAAGACTGAAAATCTCATGAGAAAGAGTAAGATGTGGACTCTCATCTTGCAGTTCCGTAATATAAGAATACTCCATTGCAGGAACTCAGACTCTCTCCAGTTCAGTTGTTATTGAGCTTTAGACTGAAAAGCAAGTTGCCTACTTCAGCAACATTACTTTTTTTGTTGTGTCTTTCGGCTTTTCCCGGTTAGGAGTCACCACAGCAGAACTCCGGTCCGCTAATGATTGGCAGTAGGTTTTTACATGCCAAGTTGCCGGCCCTGACACACAACCTTCAACGAAGGTATGCCCATTCACGCATGTCTCCACACAGAAAACGCTCTAGCTGAGAATCGAACAGGACAACATCTTACTGTGAGGCGACAACGCTACCGCAGCACCACCACCGCAGTTACTTCAGCAACATTACTGATACCAGAAAATCAAAACAAAGTAAAATAAATGCTGGAAAGAAATCAGACAAAAATTTTAAGTCTCCTACCTTCAGGTTAGAAATGGAAGAAACAGTAGATAAAGTAAGAATATGCAATGTATGGGAAGGCTTGCAACTGGAAGATGAAATGGTTGGTCTAAGAGGATCACATTTTTTGCGGGGAAGAAGGCAAGCTGTATAACAGAATCTGTAAACTTTTGTATAAGAAAATACAAGAAAGTCCACTGAAAATGAACAACCTGAACTGTCCCAACCAGTAATGTCTCAAAATATCTAGATACTTTCCGGACTGTGATAGTGAAAAATTGTAGGGAGAGGGCCCTCTAACTGTTTCTAAAAGAAAAGCAGTCAAGCAGCAAGAACTGTCATAAAGGGAAAATCAGATGCCCAAGGAGAACAGCCCTAACAATTACTCTGAATTTGTAGAAAAATGCAACGACAACTGAAACTAAAAATACTGCGAGAACGCCAATAAGTGCCTCTACAAATGAAGGAATAAACGCAATAACCAAACTGTGTATCAATCGCGTTTTAATATAATATAATATAACGTAAAAAAACAAAACAGACAACTCCAGACTAACAGACAAACTGCTGGTAAAAAAGGACAAACTGGTGGAATAAGAACAAGCAAACAAACAAGCTAGTTAAGCGCTTTCACCCAAAAAACTGGGCTTCATCAGAACACAAATCTTTCTAGAAACAGTCAGAGAAAAGGCACTTAGACTGGTTACACACAAAGAGCATCTGTATTGTTTACTGATCAATCTGACAAACATACACATATTATAAATATAACACTTCCAGACAGGTGCAAAGTGAAAAGGTTTCTTACTCCTATACAACTCTATTGCACACATAGGCTGACATACTAAATAATAATGAGCCAACTATGCTGTGTTTTTCGTCCCAGAAGCTCAAGTCACCATTGCAAAAGAATCCTGCAGTGATTTTAATGCAGACTGCTTTTCTTTGCACTTCATCTTCCTCTAACCAATCAGCATTACAAATATTGGCAAACAAAATCTGCAAGTTACTATGACAAAGATGAGAATACTACTACTACAAATTAGAAATGATCAACTACATTCTCAACAAATATTATGTTAGCCTTAAACAACTTCCTTTTCAAGTTTAAATATAATTCTACCAGACTTTGATTATAAAATGTGCAAACAGGAAGGCCTCTACAACCTGCAGTCAAGTCAGATGGGAATAGTTGTTGTTGTTGTTGTCTTTCAGCTTTTCCCAGTTAGGGGTCGCTACAGCGGAACTCTGGTCCACTAATAATTGGCAGTAGATTTTGACAAATGCCGACGTGCCAGCTCGACGTTCAACCTTCAACGAAGGCACGCCCATTTACACATGTCTTTTGAACGCCCACCCAACCGCGGGGAGGATAGTAATGTTCTCAATACCCAGAATCAGAAGTTGTTAAAAAGAACTTGCTTCTCAGCAAGGTATTAACTGGCTGTTCTTACAACCTGAAGTTAGATGTCAGTAAAATCATCACTTGTTCAAAGAAATATGGGTAGGAAACATTTTCCTGTTATTATAAAGCTGTTTTTGTTTTGTTTTATGCAAGAATTCCAGAATAAGGATATATTTTTGATCAAGAATGTAATATTTTTGAATGATAATGTGCTTGTTATGGTCTGCCTGCGGTATTAAATCTGAAAGGCCTCTGGTAATGATTTGTTAATGCACAGCTTAGATATGTATCTCAATATTAAAAGTGGAATCTCTGGTAGTATATGTATTTTTGCCTTGGGTCTTTTGTGGCTGAAAAACACATACTATGGATCATTACTCAAGCCAAGTCATAAAACATAAATAAATAAGTTAACAGTCTAAATTACTACAGATGGTAGCCAAGGCAGTACTAGTAACTAAACTATTTTGTTCAGGGTCATAGCATATATCATTCTTCAGAAGAATTCATTAACAAAACCTGAGGCAATTGATTATGAGCAAACAAGTTTACTGAGCAAGAGAGATAGAACATCACCAATGTTCAGCTCTCTGCTTGGATAGCCTTAGCGAGTAAGCAAGCTTTAATATACATACCTGCTATTTATCCTAAAAATGTTTGATAGTAATGACATCCCCATGTCACACTGGTAGTGTCATGGTGTGACCCTGTATGGGGATCTAGGTTCTAAAGATGCTTGTTTATTTAGCTCTTTTACAAGAAACCATAGAAATGCTGAAGACATCTTCAGCTACAATATTACCTGTATCTTGAGCTGTGTCTTTATAAACCTTTGGATAACTAGAGCTAAAATTATATTCTAAACACTTGTAAAACTATGGCTACAGAGACAAAGGGAGTGCAGGTGTGGAATGGCCTCAGTGGTTTGCTACCTCAAATCCCATTTGCAGTTTATTCACTTCAATGTGCACTTGATGCGATCTCCTGCTTTGACTTCATTGTGGTAAAATTTAAGGTCCATATCACACAACCAGAACTTACATTTATTCCTTCACCCTTCATTCTTTTCACTTTTCTCTTGTCTTCTTCATTTTTGCCCTCCCACTTTCTACCCATTCACCTTTTTTCCAAACAGTCATGAGTTTACATTCCTTAAGATAAATGGCATCTCTCTCATTCCCTCTCTCACAGCTATCCCCTTTCCCCTATTTATACTACTTCTATTGGCATACACCATGGTGTTGTAACCCTAGTCATAAGTGTCAACCTTCTTGTTTTACTTCAACTTTTTTTCTAACTTTTTACTAACTTTTTATTGCAATATATCCTTGTTGGTTATTTTACACCCCTAAAGTTGACACTGTGGCCACCTCACTAAGTATTCCCCCTGACTTCTGCCTACTGTATAATATGACTACTTATTTCTCACGATTTTTGACCTATCAGATTATGTAAAAATATAGCCTATTTTACTAGGTGATTGATGCTTTGCATTACATTTGTACAATCATGACCTCACAAAACAATTATATGATAATAAGTTTGTTCTGAGAAGTGATTGGTATCTTTATTTTATTTGTACTTTGTTCTTAAAGTATTATTCTCTTTGCACTTTATCCATGCTGGAGTTTTATTCCAAAGCCACCAATACGAATATGCTTGACTGAGTTGTAAAACCCGCACAACAATAATAAATGAGTAAATAGTAATACAGCTAAGATGGAAGACCTTTAAAAATGCATTGCTTTCATAGGACGGAAGATCTATAAAAAAATTGTCTGATATCCTTGTGTTCTGACTGTGCTTATCAAACATTTTGGAAATATAGAGTATATTTTAGTGCATTTACTAAAACTGTATTTGCCTTAATATTGCTACAAATCAAGTGCTCTAGGTTGCACTGCATCTGAATTGTTTTAGTGTGTTTTAGCTGCTTTTCTGTATATATAGACTTTTCTGTATATGTAGACTAGCTACTTATTCTACTGTATTACTGCCTCTTAAATCGTTTTTCAGTTGTGCACTTGCCTTGCTTCATTTAAAAAGTTTTAAATTGCTAATTTTGTAGAGTTTTAATTGTATTTACTGTTTAGGGCTACACACTCAAGTGTGTTAGCCTTTTCTGTGTTTATTTAGTGTATTATTGCATTGTTTAGCCTGTTTTAACCAAAAAAAATAAATAAAAATACTATAGTTTGCTCATTTCCCGCCTTTCCTAGCTAGTATAGTCCAGACCCCAGGCTTTGCTGGTTGCAGGACTTTATTTTCTGTGTTCAGAGCAATCCAGACCTTGCTGTGGTAGAGGGAAGTCCTACTGCTTACCAGTGGGAGCGCTGAGCATTGTACTGCGTGTCTAACACTAGAGGAGTGGTTTCCAGCTCTGAAATTGTAATTTTAGCCATTTAGGCTGATTTCTATCCCTTTCAACTTTCTGGTTTAAAAATGTGCGTGTTTGCGCATTTTTCGCATTGTGCAGAACCGCCGGGCTACGGTTAAACTATTCCAGGTGCCAGAAAGTCTGCTCTTCAAATTCTCCCTTAGAACTAGCTGGTTTCTCAGTAGTAGCACTAAAATCAGAACCCCTGTGACTAGCACTTGCTCTAGAACCTGCTGGAAAGCACTAGGAAGCATTAAACTGATACAAGCACTCAACTCTCCTTGTTAATAAGGAGAAATTAACTGTAGGCACTAAACAGCCTATAACTGCAAAGTACCTTGCAAAGGTAAAGGAAAACAGCTCTTGTACTTTACAAAAAAAGCACCTAAACAGGCATGTCCAAGGGTCAGCTTCCAGTGATTTCTCCTGTCCACCTGGTGAATCTGGGCATACTGGGGCAATGCAGCAACTGCCTCATGTACACAGACAACCCTCTCCTCCTACCACCCAACACTACAAGCTGCGAGAGATGCACTTACATAGCCAAACTGGAAGCAAAGCTCTCTCCAGCCAAGACTGTGCTAGACAGTCAAGAGGAGAAGGTTAACACCTGCACTACACCTCAAGCAACACATAGACCTTCAAAACCCACACCATCAACACCCACACATAGCAACACTAAACCCACATATGCGGAGGCCCTTAACATTAACCTGTCCAAGCAACAAGGACCTCCAAAGCTGAAACGCAAACAAACACCAGTCACAACCAAAGTGACCCATAGCTCACAACACCAGTGTGCCACCCAACAACAGCCCCTAAAAGCATGCCAACGTACCCAACACTTTAGGTGACTCTACAGTCAGGCACACTGATGTCCCACTCACCAGGCTGAACAAGGAGAAAATTACAGTCAGCTGTCTGTCGGGTGCCAGGATCCGCCACATAATGCATGCACTCAAGTCACTCCACAACAAGTACAAATATGACTCTGTCATTTTCCATGTTAGACTGAATGACTTGAGACGTACCTCCCTGGACTACATGAAGAGAGACATGGAAGAGCTCTCGGATCCTGTGCCCAGGCAGGTATGACCCTAGCCCTGAGTAGCATATTGCCTTTGCCCAGAATGATACCACAGTATAAGGACAAAATGATTGACTTTAACAATTGGCTAAGCTTCCTGTGTCATTCAAAAGGGATCCAGTATCGGTCTGCCTGGGATGACATGATCGACAAAAAACAATGTTTTGCCAGAGACAGTCTGCACCTGTCACCCCTGGGATTCAGGTTACTGGCTAAAGCTCTTGCCATGCTTATAGTGCCTTTTTTAGGCAAGGTTCAAAGGACAAAACCACCACCGTAACAGATACAAGCATGCAAAATCTGAAGGTAATGCTACTCGATGCTAGAAGTCTAAACCTCAAAATGCACTCTCCCAAGGCACTCCTAAAAATGGAGAACATTGATATCTATGGAGTAACTGAGACCTGGTTCAAGGCTCCAGAGAGCACCCCTGCAATACCAGGCTACAACTCTTACCACACTTTTCGGCCACCAAACCAAGACCGAAACACTAAAGGTGGAGGAGTGCCCATATTCACCAAGGATATTCACACCTCCAGGCTAGTTGCTCAATTCTCCAGGTGCAACTAACACTAGGTAAGACTGCAATCCAAATTGTAGCTTGCTACAGATCCCCCACCATGTCCCAGGATTCTCACTACACCTTTCTAAACATACTGGAAAATATTAAGATACAACCAAACACCCTAATACTGGGTGATTTCAACTACCCTGCCATTAACTGTGAAAACTACTCGGGTACCAACATCTTTTCCCAACGGTTCTTGGAATTCATAAATTCCAACGCCCTGGATCAACTAATCCACTGTTGCAACAAGGGCTCTGATATCCTAGACCTGGTCATTACCAACATGGGAGATAGATGCTCCACACCAGTGGTCACCCCCTCATTGGTCAGGTCTGACCATAAGCAAATCACCCTTGACATCCACATCCTATCCCCATGCCCCAGTAAGGAAACCTCCGTAAAAAACTTCTCCAAAGCCAACTTCATGCTACTCAAGTCAGAAGTGGCAAACGTCATGACAGCCATGCAGACGGGAGCTGAAAGTTCGACTGCTGAACCCTACACTAAGGCACTGTACGATCACATCCACTCGTGCATGAATCGTGCCATCCCAAATAGAACCAAGATGCTCTCCTCCAAAAAAATGAAGCCACTCTGGTGGGCCCCTGCCATAAACAACTATACAACAGAAGAAAGAAACTGTTGCAGAAAAGAGGAAAATCCCAGGATGCAAAAATCTCGCTTACCAGCCTCAGTAAAAAGCTGAGATCCCTCATAAAATCCTCCAAAGCTAGTTATGAAAATAAAATTGCTAAAGATTCCAAAGACAACCACAAGGCGTTCTATAGTTATGTCAAGAATCTAAATAGTAATGTTCAGATATGCTCTGAGCTACAACAGAATAGCATTACATATACTGATTCCAAGGATATTGCCAACATCCTGGTAGATCAATTTAGTGCCAACTTCACCCCCTCTCACCCCCTAAAGGGCCCATCTCAACACCAAAAGATTGCCAAATTCTGGTAATCATGGCCAAACAGGTAGAAACCGCATTCTCCAAAGCTAAGAATACAGCATCCATGGGACCAGATGACATCCCGGGCTGTGTACTACATGAACTACAAAATGAACTGGCACCTCATCTAAGTGTCATGTTTAATCATAGCCTCACCTCAGGCTTCATGCCAACTGAGTGGCGTACAGCTACAATTATCCCACTCCACAAGGGGGGCTCAACCTTGGATCCCAGGAACTACTGTCCCATCAGTCTGACGAGCCTGATCTGCAAGGGCATGGAATGCATTATCATGGAACTTATAAACAAAGACATTAGCAACCTTCAGACACTGGACCCCACAAAGTTTGGGTTCGTTTAGGGCCGATCTTGTCTCCTGAACCTGATTGATATCTTCAAATCAGTTTCCAGAGCTGTGGACAAGGGTAAGGCAGTCCACACAGCCTAGCTGGATCTTGCCAAGGCCTTCAACACCAACCTCCACTCTGAAATCACAGATAAACTTACTAAGCTGGGCATAAATCCCTACATCACTCGATGGGTTGCCAACTGGCTTACTGACAGAACCCAGACTGTAAAAGTGGCCGACTCCAAATCCAGCTCCAGACAAATGACAAGTGGAGTACCTCTGGGTTCAGTCCTGGGACCGCTCTTGTTTGGCATCTACTTCTCTGAAGTAATGGCCAACACTAAGGGACTATGGCTAACAAAGTTCGCAGATAACTGCAAACTGGGAGCCATTATTGAATCCCCAAATGATGTGGATATTCTACAAAAGGGCCTTACAGAAACAGATGCCTGGTGCTAGAGCCATGGGCTCAAGCTTAATGCCAAGAAATGTATAGTTATCCCCTTTGAGAAAAAACATGTACCCATGAATTACCATATAGGTGGGAGTACACTAAACACTGAAAGTGTGATGAGAGACTTAGGGACACAGGTGGACAGTGGTCTCACATTCGATGACCACATCACCACAGTCAGGAAATGCTTCTATGTGGCACACCTCATCATTAAGGGCTTTTCATCCAGAAAACAACAGGTCATTGTCCCACTGTACTCATCCATCATTAGACCCATTATAGAGTACAGTGCCCCATTTGGTATATACCTCACAAGACATCTGCAACAACTGGAAAGGCAGCAGAAATACCTCATTAAAAGAATCACAGGCCTAAAGCAGATGCCCTATACTGACCTTCTAAAAAACTCCAGCTGTACTCTGTGGCCTATCGCCTACTCAGAGGCAATATCTGCTTATCATAGAAGGCCATGTCAAACCCTGAGCTGTTGGACATACTCCACTTAAAGAAATCCCAATCCCTCAGAGCCACACGCTCCAGGGATCTAAACCTTGTCATCACAATGAACAAAACATGCTGGAGGGATAGATTCCTGACCCAGAGACTTCCCATACTCTAGGAAAGTCTTCCCATACATGTCATGCAGAGCACTTATTTGGCCCTCTTCAAAAGGAACCTTGACAATTGGATGGGAGATAGGAAATTCACCCTGGGGATCACGTCAGTCACCCTGCTAGACAGGGGTCCAGGGAAGTAAATATTGTGGGAAGAAATAACCAGGGAATTGTTATGGCTAGGCTTGTATAGGCCCTAGGGCCGATAGCCTAGTACCGACCTATGAACCTATATAAACACGTTGCTTTCATTAACCAACTATCTAAACTGTGACAGTAACACTGCTGTGGTCAGTATATAAATACTCTTTATCCTTAGTTTAATCATTTCTCTTCATCTTTTTTCTCTCTCTGGTCATATACTATGTGTACACCACACAATATAGAAGATATTCTTCTCAAATAAAAAATACTATACTACAAACTAGATAAGGCATAACACAATATAATGAACTATGGCACAGTGTCACATACAGTTAAACTGTAGTTTGCATCAAATATCCAAACTATAAAGAGCAACATGACATAAACTATGCAAACTTGAGATGTACAGTGAATTGTGCAATATAGATTGCTACTGTTTCATTCTAGAGCAGTCTGGTCAGTATTGATTATATTTGTATGTACGAAACAGAAAACAAAGAGCAAAACATGAGAATGTATTAACATTAAAAAATCTTTTGTTTTTCTGTATGTGGCTTTCTTGTTTTGATAGCAATATCAATTACAAGGGAAAGCAGATCAAATATCCACAGAGAAGCATGTATCTATTCATACTGTTATAGACAGAATTTAGGGGGGAATGCATAAACACAGATGTTTAGATAATGCATTTGCCTTGACTCTTTGTGCTTTTAAAATAAGGTTTCCATCAAGTTACTACAATGTGCATGCAGCTTCTGTACTTCTATCATTTACATATAATGGAAATTAAATTACCTTGCTGCAGAGAAACAGTTTTATGAAACGTTTACATTGCATATTATCCCCCTTAGAGAATGTTCTCAGTTAGGGCTACACTTTGGCTACAGTGAGTGTTAGAATTAAGTCATCATCGTCATTGTCAACCCCCTTTTTTCCATTTTTTTTCTACATGGCATTGTGGTGTTGTGTTAACTGTCACCATCATGCTTCGATTCAATAATATACTCCTGCCTTCTTCAACACTCCTGCCTGACTGTTGCAGATCTTCTCTCTCACACAATCCATCCATCTCTTTACTGGATGCACTCATTTCATGTTACTTTCTTCCTGTCTGTCCCAAATCTTCTTCATCAGATTGTCTTCTGCTTTTCTGCACATGTGCCTAAACCACAGCAATCTGTTTTCATTGATCTTTTCTCTAACTGGAGCTACTTTGGCTTCTGCTTGTATGTCCTCATTTCTTCACCTGTCCCACAGTGTGCATTTTACCACCCTTCTCAGGCACTTCATTTCAATCACCTCTAGCTTCTTCAACTGCTCTGCCTTTACTGCCTAGGTTCCTGTATCATACAGTAGTAGTGGTTGCAACACTGTTTTGTACACCTTACTGTTTCGTTTCTTTGACATTCTTCTGTCATAGACTACACCTGACACTCTTATGACAGTTGGCTGCAGCACCACTGATTCTAGCTTTCACCTCTTCATTCAGACTTCAGTTCTCCTCAGCCACCCCTCCCCAATATTTGAGCTGTTAACCTGTTCCACTGTCCTTCCCTTCTATCTCAATTCTCAGCTTCTTCTTATTTCCCCAATTTACTGCCATTACCACTGTCTTATCTACACTTAGTTTCATCCCATGTGCCTTCAGTTTTGCATTCCATTCCCCAAAAATTTGCTGACATTTGTGCTCAGAGTCTGCTGTAATACCACATCATCTGCATACAGCAACTATGTTGATCTGTCCCCTCTGACTTGTTTGCTAATGTAGTCTATCACTAGTATATACAGCAGTGGGTTCAGATCTGAATCCTGATGTACACCTACTCCCACTGGGAACATCTCTATGAGTCCAAATACTGTTTGTACTTGAATCATTGAGTCCTCATACATAGCCTGCACTAATTCTACCGATGTTTCTAAGACTTCAAACCACCACAGTACTGCCCAAATCAGCTTTCTTGAGACCTTGTCATATGCTTTCTCCACATCTAGGAATGCCCAGATGGTCTTTTCCTTCATTACTAGGTTCTTCTCTACTATCTATCTCACTGCAAACATCTGGTCCTGATCTGAATCCAAACTGCTCATCTCCCATCATACTTAGTACTACTATGCATATCTGTTTATCCATCACCCTCACCAGAACTTTCATGTGATGTGACAGGAGTTCGATACCTCTGTACTGCCCTCAGTTGGAGATATCCCCTTTTTTCTTGTACACTGGCATGACTATGCTTATTCTCCAGTCATCTGAGATAGACCTTTCTCTCTACACTGTTATGAGTACTCTCAGGGGCCATTTCCTCCCCTCTCTCACCCAGTATCATATGTGCTGTGACCTCATCTGTGCCTGCTGCTTTCCTTGAATTCATTTTCCTTAGTGCGATTCTTATTTCTTCTAGGGTAGGCTTCTCTTCTTCTCTCAATGTAGGCTGTGTCTGGGGCAGTACAGCTTCTGTGTTTTTTTTTTTTTTTCATTTAAACCTGCTGGAAGTACTCCCTCTATCTGCTTTTGATGTCTTGTGGGCTGGTGAGCAGGCTGTTGTTGGCATCCCTTACGAAGAGTGTCTGACTATCTTCTTTATCTTTCTATCTTTGCCTTGCAACCTGGTATAGTTTCTTTGTGCTACCTACTGAGTCACTTTCCTGGTAGAGTGCCTCTGGTGCCTTGTTCTTTTGCTATTGCAACTCCTTTCTTAGCTTTTTTGTTAGCCAAACAGTATTCCTTCCTACCCTGGTCCTTATTTTCTATCTCCCACTTTTTTCTGCACTGCTTTCTTTTGATGATTTCTTGGACTTCTGCATTCCAACCTCAGCTTTCCTTATGTACCTTATTTCTATACCTGGCTCAGCCACATAGCTGTCCTGTAGTCCTCACACATGCTGTTTTGAGGCAGTGCCATTCTTTTTCAACTCCACCTATTTCCTCCTCTTCTTGAGGTGCTAGAGCCCTGAGTAACTCCATGAACTGTTGTACTTTCTCTGCAGTCAACTTCCAGGTCTTCAGCCTGATCTATGTTGACCCTAGATCCTTCTCTGATCAATGTTTGCACCTGATTGTGGCAACCAGTGGTTTATGCTACTGTTTCTTTGGGATGACTTTGCAATCATTGATTCTACCACAGTGCCCTTTCCTTACTAGCAAGAAGTCTACCTGAGTTGCATGTTGGTCACTTTTATATGTGAACTTATGACTGTCTCTTTGGCTACTATCAAGCCATTTACCAGACAGAAATCTAGAATGGTTTCTCCTTTATTCCTCTTGCGCCACCCATGTGGACCTAGGCAGTCCTCATATCCTGTTCTGTCTGCCCAAATATATGTGTTCAAGTCACCCATTATCAACACAAATTCATGTTGCCCTGCTTTATCTAGTAGGTCCTGCAACTGCTGTATGAATGCACTCTTTACCTCACTATCACACCCCTGTTGTGGAGCATAGACTGAGATTATGAATACTGCCATATCATTACACTGGAATTTAATTATCATGAGTCTGTCACTAATTCTGATGACATTCCTCAATGCCTTCTGAAGCCTGTCTCTCACTACAATTCCGACACCATTTCTAACCTATACTTCTCAGTAGACTCTAGATCCCAAGCCAAGTGTCTT
Organism: Protopterus annectens; assembly: GCF_019279795.1. Classification (NCBI taxonomy): domain Eukaryota; kingdom Metazoa; phylum Chordata; order Ceratodontiformes; family Protopteridae; genus Protopterus; species Protopterus annectens. The sequence goes on from NC_056741.1 coordinate 419,643,855, forward strand.
TGCAGCACTCCCCTTCCAACCTGTCTCTTGGACATATAGGATGTCCAGCTTCCTTCGTACCATCATAGTATCCACTTGTTAACATACAACAAGTATAGCAAATTCTTAGTTCATGTTTAGCAGGTTCATTGTTTTTTTCTCCGGCTTCCACTCAACTGACCTTCCCCAGGTAACCCAGGTTGGGCAACTAGGCAGCCAGCCAGTAGCTTATTGACCTAAGGTTGCTGGGCTTTATGGCAGGTACAAACTAGCCAATAAGGGCACATACACCCTTCCCAACATGGGTCCCTGGCATAGGTTGGAGTAAGCCAGGTGTCAACCCACTTATCACTCTGGCATAGGTTGGAAGAGGCTGGGTCCTCAACCCACTTTTCACTGGTAACTACCCATGCCCATATTGGCAATATTAGTCAACATGACCAAATCATCTAGAGCCATATTTTACAAAGTTGAGTGGCTACCCCTGCCACAGCATGCAGTCTGTGATCCATGTACTGTTCACCACAGTAGATGCCCAAAGTGGTTGATCTATACAACTCTTCCCCATATAGGACACCATGTAGAGTCTGAGCTGCTGCCCACAGCTCCATTTATAGGTGAGTTTGAAATGGAAGCTCTCATCATGTTTTTGAGAGGTGGGTGGAATCCAAAGAGACACAGGGAGAACATGCAAACTCCAAACTTGCACTTACTACAGATCAGGATCGAACCTTGTACCTTATGCATGGGAAGCAAAGACCTTAACCATTATGCCAAATGAAAACACTGTATGATTTTATTAATAGTTTTGTAGAAAAACATGTCTCACTTCACCCCTAAAAGTTTATCAGAAATAAGAATCCACCATGATGTACTAATTCTCTTAAATGGCTGGTTAATAGGGAAAAAACATCACTGGGCAACTTACTGCAAATTTCAACTGAGTGAGAACAAAGAACAATCAAAGTAATGCTACATTACTTAACACTGATGCTGCTATAGAAAAAGACCTGTAACTGAAATATTGTGTGAAAACAACGTTAGTAACCTACAAGGGTGCTTACAGGTACCTTTTGATATGAGTAATGGCAAAATGTGACCTTGCCAAAGCATTTGATTCAGTGCCATATCTACCAGTTTTACAGACTGTTATCACTAGATGTTAATGTGCATATAATATGGGTAGCATACCGGTTCTATAATAGAAGGCATCATTGTGAGAACTGCAAATATGTTATCAAAGTGGATGGTTTAAGACAGGAGATACCACAAGAATTCATATTAAGGGTGTTTTGAGTTTAATGCACTTATGGCTACCTTTCCAGCTAAGAATAGCATATGGATTTGCAAATTTGCTAATGACAAAAAATGAATCAACAGTGGCCAACCTTGCATAACATTAGGGCTTTCAGTCACTGAAATATTGGCAAATGAAGGCTGCCACATTTTGTGATTGGGACTAGAAATTATCCTTATGTCACTCACTACCAAATATTTGCAATAACTGACGTGGTAAAGAATACAGGAGTAACCACTGTCAGTGTTGCAAGATCCCTGGTAAAACAGCAATACGCTCTTGCATATTGTCAGACAGGAGTATAACTAACACACACACACACACACACACACACACACACACACACACACACACAAACAATGCATTATTAGGTACAAGTAAGTATCACATCAAATAATTTAAAATGCAAATATTGGTTAACAGGACCATTAAAATGTTTTTTAATGAATAAAGAACCAGTGTGCCTGCCTAGTCCTTTTAATATTTTCTATGTGATGGTGAAAATTTTCAAGAAGTAAATTGGTTTTGCCGTCAGATGTCCATGTCCAATCATCCTCATGGCTTACTCTTCTCTTTTGTCAACTGGTAAAAATATAGGACATTATCACTCTTTCCATGAACTATGACAACATCACAGATGACAGATACTTATGCAAAAGTGATTGAGGACTCTCCTGATAATACCAGCCCTCACCCACCATTCATGCCAAACCCATCTAACCCAGGTAGACTCCACCCAGTTCAATTTCTGTTTCAATTCAAATGTTTTAGTTTCTTTACTTACTTACCTAATACTTTGTTGGTAAAATAAATGGCTTAAAGTATCTGATGCTAGTTTAAATAAATGATAATATCCAGTTTTGTTAGTGGGATAGATACTATCAACAAGGGGGCATTTTTTATTCCATATTAAGGACAAAAATCAGCTAGTTAAACCAAGACTTTGAGTACATATAAGTAGTGCTTATAAAATGGAGATAAGACCCTCTACACTGATTCTAGTGCAAGTGGAGATAAAGATTTACAGTCCACACAAAATGATTATAGATAAAAAAGAAGACTGAACAGAAATGTTAAACCATCAACCAGATATGTGTAGTTCATAAAAAGGGGGAAGAAGAAAAAAAAATGTATGTAGAATGCAGCTTAATGAACAATTATACATCTCATGGCATCATTGAATAGGCTTGAAATAAAATGTTTTACACAGGTTTTTGGTAAAAGTACTGCAACAATGGCAAACACTCACCATTTTAACTGATTTCAATTTCTAGCAACAAACCTGTTGCATTGTTTTACTTTCATCTGAAGGAAATGCATCTACCACCCCCTGTTTATAATCACTGAAGTACCATGTGGTACACAGAGCATCTTGCTTTAGTGTCCAACTATTTCAAAGTAAGTATACATGATTTAAAATTGTGTAACAACTTTAGAAAATTGGTCATGACTAGGAAATGCTCTACCAAATCAAAAAGATGTAAGAGTGGAGAAAAATCATTGAGAAATCAAAACTGATTCAGAGAAGTAATACAAGCACGTAAAAAAAAACACAATGGTAGTGAATTGTAAGGACAGGAAAATGACATTCAAGATATAGAAGCAAACTCAAGAAAAACAATTCTGAACTATATATAAGTAGAAGAAAGGAAATGCTGTCAAAAGAATGAAGGCCAAGACTGAGAATAAAATAAGATTTTTTAGAGTATAAATATTTTATACATGAATGAATGAGGGAAGAAAAAATGAGAAGTACATCCACACTTAAGTAACTGCAGGGAATGTGAACAGAGAATGGTAAAGGAAGGCAGACAATGAATATTTATGATCATTTTGAACATCTTGAAAAGTACCTGGTTGTCAGAAGACATAGTGTTCAAAGAGTTTTCTAATGTTTATTATTGTCTTTATTTATTTAGATGTCTACTTCCAAGTACCATAAAAATTACAAATAAAAATCATTCCTATAGAATCATGGCTAAAAAGTCAAAAGGGGCCAGCTTGCTCATCTTTTGTAGGAAAGAAGTGGTTGGGTCCAAAGAAGGACCAAATGTCCCAGTGAAGAAAGAGTAGAGCTTGCATACAGACCTGAGATGTGCTTTATTAAAAAAAAAAAAAACAGGCCAGAAAAATCACAGTTCACAAGGGCAAAATGATCAGTCCCCTCATACTTGGTGGAGGGAAGTACTCCAGTCCACTTCATGACTGTGTGTCACAGTGAAGTTAGAGCATGGTTTGCATACAGCCCATGGATGTGCAGGTTATAAAGTTCACCCAACCTTGGAGGAGGGAGGTGATCCATACCACTGTTTGACTGAGTGTCACAGTGAAGCAAGGGCATGGATGTGCACTATAAAAAGGTAAATAAAAAAAAGCTAATAAAAACAGTCAAGTAGTTCAAAAGAAGTCACTATGCTCATCTCTGGAGGGAAGGAGATGGTCTGTCCACTGCATGACTGTCACAGTGAAGCAAGAGTACAGCTTGCATTAAGAAAAGAGATGTACACTTATCCCTTCCAAACTGTAGCAGTGTAGTAGGCATCAACTGGGAAGACATGGGAGAAATGTGCATGCCTGAGCTGGAAGGTAAGGACATACCAGGTGTACTGGGAGCTTATACATCAGCTACCATTAAGGAGGGACCGACATCCTAAAAGTAGAAAATCTTGCTGGCTCCTGGATGGTGGCCTTCCACAGCGGCTTTCACCTTAATATTGAATGAATGGATCAATCAAATGCGGTACGGCTGTTAGGCAGCAGAGGTAAAAAGAATTTAAAAAAAAGATCAAAGTGGATAATCACAATAAGAAAGCGGCAGAATTGCAGGATTTAGTAAACTAAAAGGCTTCACCCTCGTGACCAGACCAAACCACACCATCCGTGGGTAAATCCAGCATTACCCACACCCAGGTGTGGGTTATTGCTATAGTATACCTGCTCCTTCCTGTTCTGCTGTTTATTGACATTAGTTGCTGCCGTAACTATGTTTAGCATCCTGGCACTACTAATTAAGCAGCAACACTGTACGGATATTTTGCAACAATGGTGCCATCTGTTTCTCTTTTCTTGATTATCATCATCTCACATGCTGCGCAGAGTATGTTTTTACACTGCAGGTGTGAGAGACGATTTATTATACTGATTTGAGACTTAACTATCTGGATTACATATGACAGTTTTTTTAAATTTTAGTAATTAAACTTTAACACTTTGTGGTTATGCCAGTAGCAGCTCCAGTCTTGGAAAGATTTGATTGAATGTTTGTACTGTTTTGGTGCTGCTGAACATTGCTTTTTATCTATACTTAATTTAAGGATTATATTGCTTCCAGACCCTGCATCAACTTATTTGCATTTGTTATTCCCTAATGATTGTTAGAAATGCCTTTGTTGCTTTTGATTACATGGCTCTAAATTTTGTGGTATGCTTTTTAGTGGATTGAATTGGGGTTTAGCAGTTATATTTTGTTAGATTCATCCTTTAGATTTCACTTCAACTGCTTTGGCTAGCAGTTTTGGTGTTCTATGAATTATCATGAGGATTTGACAGCTTGTATTGTAAATATTTTACTAAGATACCTTATTTTGATATATTGTGTACTTTCCCGGTCACGTTCTGTATTATCAGAAGGCTATACTGATCAATGAACTGAAGTTAACTTATTTTGGATTTCTAAACATATGATTTACTCATTGTTGTTTGTTGTTCTTCTTTCGGCTTTTCCAGGTTAGGGGTCGCCACAGCGGAACTCTGGTCCGCTAATGATTTGCAGTAGATTTTTATGGTGCCGAGGTGCCAGCTCGACACCCAGCCTTCGACTAAGGCACGCCCTTTCATGCATGTCTTTTGAACACCCCTCAACCACGGAGAGGACATGCAGACTCCAAACAGAAAGCGCTCCAGCCGAGAATCGAACGGGAGAACCTCTTGCTGTGAGGCGACAATGATACCGCTGCACCACCACGGCTTCCATAAAATTTACTAATTTTTTATTGAAATTACATTATACTGATTAATGTATATTTTGACATGCTCTCTTTATTGATACATTAGTATTTTATAACTGATGTTAAGTTCTCTAAAATCAAACCTGAACAAAATAACAAGAAACAATAAGTACTCAAACGAAATTGTAGAATTACCCCAGATTAGGATGGGGAGGATTCCAAGGTATTCCACAGAGGAAGTGATTGTGAGAGAACAATAAAAGCTGATATAGTGAAGAAGCTTGAAAAAACAAGCCCAGCATTTTAAAGAAGATCAGGGCAAAATTAGTAGAACCACTGGTCATCTTTTTAACATACGTCCCTCTCAAATATCCAGAATTGTGCAGAATTTCAGATTTTTGCCTCATATCTTTGGTTTGTTTCTCATAAAATTTGAGTTTTTTTGGCAAATCATTGAGGACTGAAGTGACTAAACAATGGCAAATATTTGAGTTTCATATTTAATACCTTTCAAAAAATGCATGATAATCTAAGACCTTTTTGTTATTCTAGCAACTGTCTAATTTTATAAGAGCAACATTTAAAATCTGATTCTATTTTTGGGACTTTGTCCCCCAATTAGTTTGACTTTGTCCAGATTTCTTGCACTAATACATTGAGTTGTATGCAGGAAGCTGGTTTCACAGCCAAGGATTAGACGACAGAGGCTACATGTGAATCTATATCACATATTTAAGACAGATGGAAGAAACTGCAGTCCAGTTAGCTTAGTTTCAATAGTAAGAAAATTGAAGGAATCATTCTTAAATTAGTGAATATTATCAGCACAGAAATGCACAAGCCAATGAGTGGCAGAAAAAGTGACTCTATATGTGTGTGTGTGTGTGTGTGTGTGTGTGTGTGTGTGTGTGTGTGTGTGTGTGTGTGTGTGTGTGTGTGTGTGTGTGTGTGTGTGCATATACAACACAAAAATTAATAAATAAATTATGTAGCCCTGTACATTGTCACTTGATATTCTGGATAATAAGGTGGCTACAAAAGAAGGCACAGATAATTAAAATACATGGAGTCTACATTAAAGAAACAAATTTGGTAACAGTGTTTTCATATGGTCCGACAGTAACAGTAAATCGAGTCTGCTGTGATGAAAAGGAAACTACTAATGGAGTTTCATTGTGTTCAGTAATGAATCCGATATCATTAACACATTTTTCCAACAGGTACTACAGAGGAACCAGAAGGAAAAGTTCATCACTTTCAACACTTCTGTCTGATACAAAGATTATCAGC
>NC_056741.1:419655367-419730367 GCF_019279795.1 Protopterus annectens
CAATCTAGACAACACAATATTAGCTGCAAGCAACACAGGACAGATCTGAACTGTAAGGAGAGAGGGTTCTCTTTTCACAGGACAACCTCATTACTGTGTTGCAGATAAGAAGTTCATGTTAAAAGTGGGACACACTGCAGAGGAAGCTGTGTCCAAAATTAAAGTTTTCTCCTGAGTGAAAGTGGGCACAGCACATTGAATGTTGAAGCTTTACTTCCATAATACTAGAAGCATACAGAAACCCAAGTTCACCACTGTTAAACTCAAACCACCTACTTAACTAGTTGCACAATCTAGAGAACCAAATATTAGTTGCAAGCACCCCAGTCTGACTCATAATGAAATCTCCAAATTCACAGACTTCCTAGATTTCACTTTTGAGTTTAACACAGACTCCATTAATTTTCTGGATGTGTCACTATCTAAAGATAGACCCAGTAATAGATTTAAGGCTAGTATTTTCAGGAAACCTACTTACTCAAACACTTTTCTACACTTTAGTAGTAGCCACCCATTCCACCAGAAAAGGGCAGTTATTAAGGGTCAACTGGTTAGGGCAGCCAGAATGATCTCATCAGAGACTGACTTTCTGTTTGAATGTAACCCATTGAAAGTCATGTTTCGTGAAAGGGGCTAACCAGAACAGCTTTTTCAACAATTGTTTGATGAAGTGGCTACTAAAAGGACTACTGGCCATTTTAAACGTATTCTCTGCAGGGATTATGGAGAAACAATAAGTGAACTCCCCCTGATGAGCATGGGGAGAATAGTATTAAGAATTATGATGGCAGAATTAGCTTTCTTACTACTTTTTCTATTGATGCACATGTCATTAAGAATATTATGATTAAAAATTGGGCTATAATATCAGAGGACAGTGTTATTAATATGAAATTGGGAGACAGACTACATATTACCTAGAGAAGAGGCCTAAATTTTAAAGATTTGTTGGAAAGGAACAATCAAAAATACCCAACAACCAGGGGATGAGAAAGTGTGGGAGATGTCAGCAGTGCCAGCACATTATGGTAACTAATAAAGTTTGCATACATAACAAAATCTACACCATCAATGGAACATTTAACTGTGAAACAGCAGGAGTAGTATATGCTGCTTTATGCCAGTGTTGCCAAAGCTACTACATTGGTAAAGCTAAAAGAATGTTTAAGCAGAGAATTTATGAACACCAGTACAAAATTAGTAGGGGTAATACCACAAATGCTTTGGCTAGACACATTCTAGAATACTCCACACATAAATTCCAGTTTACAATATTACAACAAATAGGAACATTAGAGGTGGGCCCTGGGAATTAAAACTTGAAGAACAGGAACTTGATTGGCAAATTAAAACATATGCACATATTCCACCAGAGCTTAATGAATACTGCTCGATAAAATGTATTTTGAAATTAAAAGTGCTACAAAGGTGAATTTCAGTTGTATAACAATTTTTCCTAATACTTGAATGAATTTATGAATATTTATTTATACATATCTATATTTATACATTTATACGAATTTTATATTTCCATTTGTTTGAAGTTGTTCAAGTTGTTATCTAGCATTTAACAGTATTTAGATTCATTTATATACATAAGAAAATTAAGTAATAAGACTGATGTGTTGTGATTTTAAAATTGTTGCTGATTTTTTAAAAAAAACATTGATATTTATTTACATATACATTTTACCTTGTATAACACTGGCTCTTTAAATTTCTCAAGTTATGTTAATCGGTTTTATAATTAATTATCTCATCTTAATTGACAGTTTTAGTTTAACTGAAGACTCTTGGGGTTTCTTTGTCTGAAGAAGTTCATGTATTTCCTGAATGAAAGCGCTAACAATAAACTGGCTGGAATTCTACAGCTTGCTGGCTATCTTTGTATTTGTTTTTAGTTACAAGTTTATTTTTTGTTTCATAAGGGGAGAGAGTGCATTTTTGACAAGATGTCCTCATCACTGGGTTGCAGAGAAGATGTTTATGATAAAACTGGGATAAGGGGATGGTGGAATACTTGCCCAATTTAATTTTTTTCTGTGACTGGAAGTGAATACAGCATGTCTGTTCAAGAAGATATATGCACTTGATATTGCAGCCACACACAAGTTCCACATGGTAAGAATTAACCATTTTACCTATCTAGTTATACAATCTAAAAAGCACTGTATTAGTTGCAAACACCATAGAAGAAGTCTGACTCTTGAGGGGAGATAATGCACTTTTGATAGGATGACCTCATCAGTATGTTGCAGAGAGGATGTTTCTGTTAAAAGTACGATAAAATGTAGAGGGAGTTGTGTCCAATGTTAAATGTATTTTCCTCAGTAGAAGTGGACACAGCATATTTGACATTGAGATGTTATGTACCTTTTCCTCAGTAGAAGTGGACACAGCATATTTGACATTGAGATGTTATGTACCTGTCACCAGACCCCCCCCAAACACAAACACATACACAAGTTCCCCACAGGGAGAATTTAACCCCTGACCGATCTAGTTATATGATCTAGAGAGCCCAGTATTAGTTGCAAGTGCCACAGGAAAAGTCTGACTCATAAAGAGAGAGAATGCAGTTATGACAGGATGGCCTCATGAGTGTTATGCAGAGATGACATTTCTGTTAAAAGAGGGATAAAGTGCAGAGGGATCTGTGTCCAAAGTTAAACATATTTTCCTCAGTAGAAGTGGACACAGCACATTTATTTTATTTATTTTATCTACATTTGTTGACCGGGAGTGTCCGACTGGACGTAGGTCCATTTTCAGCGGAGGCCTGGGGAGAAAAGCTCCACAGTTAAAATAAACAGACAGTAGTTACATTGGATTACATAGCAATTAACAATATAACATAGCAATTACTTACAACATATTGGATTGGCATTAACATTAACATGGGCATTAAATGGACATTTGACATTGAGGCATTACTAACTTGACACTAGAAAACCCATACACACCCACACATACACACTGAGCATTGAACCTCTGACTTATCTAATTATACAAACTAGATAACACAGTATTATTCACAAGCACCACAGGAGAAGCTGCACTGATAAGGGGAGAGAATGCACTTTTGACAAGATGATCTCATCAGTGTGTTGAAGAGAGAATGTTTCTGTTAAAAGTAGGATAAAGTGCAGAGGGAGCTGCTTCCAAAGTTAAAAGTATTCTCTTCCCTATACACAGCACACTGGACATTGGGGTGTCCAGTGTTAAATACATTCTCCTCCGTGGACACAGCAGATTGGACATTGAGGCATTACTTACCTGTCACTATACACACCCACACATGCACCAGTTTCCTACGTGGAGAATTAAACCTCCAACCTATCTACTTATGCAATTTAGCAAGTACAGTATTAGTCATGAGCACCAAAGGAGAAGTTTCACTATTAAGGTGACAATGTGCACTTCTGACGTGATGACATCACCAGCGTGTTGCAGAAAGGATGTTTCTGTTAAAAGTTGGTTAATGTGCAAAGGGATCTGTGTTGAAATTTAAAAGTATTTTTGTAGGTGGAAGTGGACACAGCATATTTGGCATTGAGTGTTACTTAGGTTCATAGGTTCATAGGAAGGTACTAGGATATCGGCCCTAGGGCCCATACAAGCCTAGCCAAAAAATGTACCCTGGCTTTCGCCACCCAAGAAAATTATTTTCCTGTGTCCCTGTCAAGCAGAGCCACAGAAGTGATCCCCGGGGTGAATTTCCCATTTCCCATCCAATCATCAAGATTTTTCTTGAAGAGTGCTAATGAGGAGCTCTGTTTGACATAGATAGGTAGTCTGTTCCAGAGTATGGGAAGTCTCTGGGACAGGAATCTATCCCTCCAGCATGTTCTGTTTATTGTGGTGACAAGGTTAAGGTCCCTAGAGTGTGTAGCTCAGAGGGATTGGGATTTCTTTAAGTGGAGCATGTCCAACAGCTCTGGGTTTGACATAGCTTTGTATGTTAGGCAGAGATCACCCCTGAGTAGGCGATATGCGATGGAGTAAAGCTGTAGTTTTTTGAGACGGTCTGCATAGGGCATCTGTTTGAGGCCAGTAATCCTCTTTGTGAGGTATTTCTGTGGTCTTTCCAGTTGTTGTAGATGTCTTGTGAGGTACATACCAAAAGGGGCACTGTACTCTATAATGGGTCTAATGAGTGATGAGTAGAGGGGAACAATGACCTTTTTTTCTGGATGAGAATCCTTTTGTGATGAGATGAGCCATGTAGAAGGATTTCCTGACCACTGTGACAATGTGATTATCAAAGGAGAGACTACTGTCCACCCATGTCCCAAGGTCTCGTATCACATTTTTGGCATTAAGTAGACTACCAGCTATGTGGTAGTTCTTGGGTACAGAGTTTTTACCAAAGGGGATGACAATACACTTTTTGGCATTGAGCTTCAGGCCATGGCTTTGACACCAGGTATCTGTCTCAGTGAGGCCCTTTTGTAGTTTGTCCACATCGTTAGAAGTTTCAATTATGGCTCCTACTTTGCAGTCATCTGCAAACTTTGTTAGCTAAAGACCTTCAGTGTTGGCCTGCACTTCAGAGAAGTAGATACCAAACAGGAGAGGACCCAGGACTGAACCCTGTGGTACTCCACTTGTCACTGGTCTGATGTCGGATTTGGAATCCGCTACTTTCACAGTGTGGGTTCTGTCCGTGAGCCAGTTGGCAACCCATATTGTGACATAGGGATTTATACCTAGTTTAGTGAGCTTATCTATAGTTCCAGAGTGGGGGATGGTGTCAAAAGCCTTGGCGAGATCTAGATAAGCTGTGTGAACCATTTTACCCTCATCTATGGCTTTGGTGATTGCTTCAAAGAAGTCAATCAGGTTTAGGAGACATGATCTGCCTTTTACAAATCCAAACTGAGTAGGGTCCAGAGTTTGAAGATTACCAATGTCTTTGTTTATGAGTTCCATGATGATACATTCCATGGCCTTGCAGACCAGGCTCGTCAGGCTAATGGGGCGGTAGTTTCCGGGGTCCATCGTGGCTCCCTCTTTGTGGAGTGGGATAACTGTCATGGTGCACCATTCAGTGGGTACAAAGCCGGAGGTGAGGCTATGATTGAACATGGTACTTAGGTAGGGTGCCAGTTCATTCTGTAGTTCATGTAGAACGCAGCCTGGGATATTGTCAGGTTCCATGGATGCTGTGTTCTTGGCTTTGGAGAGTGTGTTTTTTACCTGTGCAGCCGTGATTATAGGAACTTTGCATTCTTCCGGTATAGAGATGGGCCCTCTAGGGGGTGAGAGGGGGGTAAAGTTAGCACTAAACCTATCTGCTAGGATGTTGGCAATATCAGTTGGTTCTGTATATTTAGTGCCATTATGCTGTGAAATAGGTACATGTCCCTTACAATAACGCAACACACATGAAGGGTATCATTACATGGGACAACTTACCTCTCACTAGACCCTAACTCCTCTTGACACATACAAAACTCATATGGTGAGGAATGAACCTCTTACCTATCTAGTTACATAGTCTTCAATGCACAGTATTAGTCACAAATGTCGCAGGATAACATCACAGGTTTTGAGACAAATGCAAGTGTGTAGACCAGACAATATAACAGCACTGTGATTGTCCCATGTAATGATACCCTTCATGTATGTTGCATTATTGTAAGGGACATGTACCTATTTCACAGTATGGGATGCCAATAACAATCACAGTTGTAAACAAGTGAATTATCAATCAAGCATTCCTTCCACTTCATTCTAGGATAATTGTATGGAAACAGTAAACATTTATAGTATTACTGTAACTTCTCTTATCTCATGAATTCACAACATGCATTGTCAATACAAAGATACACTTCCTGCATATAACTTTATTTAAATTAATTTAACTTTATTTCTCCATTTGCATGGGTTTCTTACCTGCCCCCCCCCCCACCTGGGATTAACTGCAATAAACAAAGTCTACTTTCTCCACTGAAGCTGGCTATCTTGACTAAATAAAACCTCTGGGAAGCAATAACCTGACACCCTACAGCTTTTCTGTTGCAACAGGTGAATTATAACTTATTTTTTGTAAAATTCTAAGGCTTAGTGTTAAAATAGTGTATGCACAATAACAATGAAGCTCTCTCCACTCCCTGATATTCCAGCCAGTTGCCACTAGATGGCACCATAATACCTTGAATTAGCCTTACACACACACACACACACACACACACACACACACACACACACACACACACACACACACACACACACACACACAAACACAGTCTTCCAGTCACAAGCATTCACTGTTTAAATTAGTAAATATTTGCTTTTACTTTCAGCATTGTCTCTATACTAACCACAACTCTCTCTATAACTGCCCAACAACCCTGCTTGTGTGCTTACAGTGATAATTATTTAAAGCATTCCAGAGCTACTTAGATTAATCTGTTAGTAGATACAGAGATCTAATGGTTATTACTTACTTTAAACTGATAGTTTTTCAGCTCTTCTCCCTGCGGGTGCTGGGCCCTCACTGTTTGCTCTCCACCCTGCCCCCATCCCCACCCACCCCCATAACATTAACCTTATACCTAACCTGACCCCTCCCACACCTCTCTTTCACCTATCCCATAATCCCCTAATTTTTTTCCTGTCATACCATACCTCCTAACTACTTTACCTCCCCACCCATTCTAAACAGGGCCATATAGTGTTTCACCCTCTACATTATAGGTATCCTGCTCATATTCATTCTGTTATCACACTGCATTCAATCACCATCATGTCCATCACTACTATTACTATGATCTCAGTTCTCTCACTTACACTCTCTCTCCTAGCAATAATCACAACTTTCCAGACACCCAACATACCTCCTACACCCACCTTTACAACCACCACACATAACCCACATTTATCAAGTTACTCAGACATCCAACCCACAGCTAATACCTCTGTACTATCCAAAGTAAAAATTATACCTCTCTAAAGACACCCCCATTATCATACCACCCACAGCAACTATACCAGTTCTAGGAAAAAAAAAATAAGTAAGTATAACCCACATCATTTGCCAAAGCATTATATCCCAGTGTGGTGATATACAACCCAACCAGGCCCAGCCCCCACCAGCCCCAACAAACCTAGGAAATCTCTCATGCTATCAGTCATAAATCTCCAAAGCCTTAGATTTCTCCCCCAGACTACTCATGCTTAAGAGCCGATCACCCCCACAAGAGAGGAGGGGGAGTAGTAATACTCTTTCCTAGTAAATATACTTTAATTCCCTATGCAGAACCAACACCCAACTTCTCCCAAGCCAAAGTACTAATCTCTATATCATAAAAAATGTGCATAATCACTCTGTATATTCCTCCAGGAAACAAAATATGAATATTAGAGAACATACTTGTCTGGATATCCCAAAACATAGATAATGAAACCATCATCTTAGGTGATGTAAACATTGATTGGCTAGACATTGCCCAAAACAACCCCTCAAAAACCATAAACCTTTACAACCTCTCCCAACTAATTCAAGAAATCACCATACTCCACAAAAATAGCAACTGGGGCTCCACAATAGACTGGATATTAGTGTCCCACCCTAACAATATCACCACTGCAGGCATACTACCTAAAATAATTAGCGACCACCACCCAGCATATATCCTACAAATCTACCCCATCCCCAGGCCAGCACCAATACAAATCAACCAAATATTTGGCTAAGTTCTAACTATCCATATTTAATTAAACCTTAGCTAAAGTAAATTGGAAACCCCTCAAATCCCTACCACTTAATGAGGTTGTTGAATTCTTTAACTCAGCATTCCTAGGCATCCTAAATAGGCAAGCACCCACCCACCAAAAATGAAAAAAACATAACCATGCACTCTGGCTCTCAAAATCCACCAAAGAAGATATGTCCACAAGGAATATAATCTGGAAATCATGGCAGAAAAACAAAGACCCCCTCAACTCTACTACAATACAAGCAACTTCATAACCAGGCAAAGCGTCTAAAAACCTGAGATAAAAAAGCCCGCTACCTCCACCTATAAAGCCAACATAAAGATAATCCCAAAAAATTCTGGTCCTCCATTAACCAGCTATTACACCCAGGCTCTCAAAGCAACCCATCCTCTGACCCACACAAAACCTCCACCAAACTTGCCACCCTCTTCAATTTCTACTTCACTGACACCATAGCTAACCTAACCACCACCTTTCCTACAGTTAACACCACCACCACCAAGACAGCAGATGACCAAATCATCCCATAAAACAATCATACCCTTGACTCCAACCTAAAAACCTCCCCCATACCCACTACTGCAATAAAAAAAATACTTAAGCTAAAACCCTGTACTTTGGCCTCTGACAATCTACCCCCAAACTTCCTGGAGCTAGCTGCAAACTCTGCAGCTTATCCCATCAGCATACTCGTTAACAGATCGATTAAAGAATCCTTAGTCCCAGGCATTTGGAAAAAAGCATTCATTCTCCCCTTACACAAAGGCAGCACTAACACAGATAACACAAACTTTCAGCCCATAGCAATTCTCTCACCCCTCTCTAAAATACTGGAAAAGTGCATCCATACCCAACTACTCAACCACCTGCTTGAAAACCAAATTTTATCACCCATTCAGCCTGGCTTCAGACCAGGACACAGCATCACTACTGCCATCCTCTCCTTCCTTTATACAGTTAACCAGACATGGGATTCTGGCAAAAAATCACTTCTCTTTTCCTCAACCTCTCCAAAGCTTTTGATATCATTTCCCACACCATCCTCCCACCCTCCACATTTCCCCAACTACCTACAATGGTTCAGTAGCTATGTCTTCAACAGGCAGCAATCCACCAAATGGCAACAATCTTACTCTCCCTTCCTCAATACTTCCAGAGGGGTACCCCAAGGCTCCATACTTGGACCTCTGTTATTTAGCATCTTTATTAACAACTTTCACTCCACTATCCCACAATGCTCATTAATCCAGTATGCTGATGACTCTACAATAATATGCACTTCAAATTCCAGCTCTGAACTCCAGCAAATAATCCAGAATGCCCTCATCTCTACTGAATTTTGGATGCTTAACAATATCTTGCCCTAAATCCAAAAAAAAAAACTAAACTAGTACATTTTACTCCTAAGAAAACCACTCCCCTAGATAAAAAAAACGTCTTTACTATACAAGCCCAAGACAATACCACTATAGAAGTTGTCCCACACACTAAACTACTAGGCATAATTATAGATAAAAAAATTAACTTTGACCTACACATAAATAATAACATAAAAAAAAACACACCAAAAGCTCAGTATGCTCTACAGGCACTTTCTTAGCCTCTCTACTAGACAAACCCTTGCAACCACCTTTTTATTACCCTATCTCCTTTATGGTGCCCCTCTCCTCACTAATATCCAAAATTCTGCAAAATCCAAACTTGATATGTGTTACAACAGAATAGCCAAATTTGCCACCAAGGCCAAATTCTCATTCCACCACTGTATTTCACTGAAACAATTGGGCTGGCTGGAACTCCCGCACCATCTCTCATTCACCCAACTAACTACAGCGCACAAAATAATCTACAGACCCACAGACTGTCCTGCTCTCTCGACACTACTTGCCAAACACCAACTCAGCAGGCAACTAAGATCTGAAAATCATCTACTTCTAAAAGTAGAAAAGCCCACCTTACCTGCTGGCCAACTCCTATATCCTTCACCATTGCCAAACTATGGAACTCACTTCCACCTTCTATAAGAAACACAGGCAGAACCACCACCTTTAAACAAATACTGAAAAATCATCTCAACTCTTCCTGGCTATGTACCTGCTCTATAACCTAACCTCCTCTTTCTTTTATATGATATCATAACTCCTATGCTTTTTGCTACTGCTAACTGATGATATTTTCTCCATAATTATTAGTTTTCATCACTTGTTGATACTGGTACAATAATGTTGATTAATATATCTCTGTTTATACCTCTCTGATTGAATTCATCTTGCAACCAGATTCCTGCTTTATGTATATATTCTGTATATATTACTGTAATCACTATGTGTAACGTTGTATCTACTTCTGTACCAATTAATGTTTAATATTTTCTGTAATCTATGTTTTTGACGGAGCTTTTCTCACCGGGCCTCCACTGAATATGGGCTCTTTTAGGCCCAGGGGACTTTCCCGGTAAACAAATGCAATAAATAAATAAATAACAGTGTGCTAGAGAATTAGCAGAAATGTATTATATGTGAATGGGTTACCCAACATTGTAACACAATTGCAAGTGTAACCATATGAGTGCAGACATACATTAGTAGACTGACTTAATTGACTCAACATCATTCTGAAATCTAGAGAATTTGACAAAATTCAATACAGGCATACAGACATTTTGCAACCTAAAGAAAAAATTATTTGTTGTAAGTTTTTTTTTACTCCCTGACTGAAGTACAATGCTGGCAAGCTCAGTTGCACTGCTCATGGCAAAGTATTAGTGCATGCATAATCATATTATAGGTTCATAGGTTCATAGCCTGATCTAGATGTGAATCCCTTCATGATTAGGTGGGCTATATAAAATGTTTTTTTAACCACTTTTTACGTGTGTGGTTCAAAAATGAAGATTGCTATCAACTTGGGTCCCCAGGTCCTAATGACTTTCTCTGTTACTTGGATTACTGTAACTGGTTTGGAGTCTGACATGGCTCCAGCAATTCTAACCATGTGGGTTCTGTCCTTTGAGCCAGTTTTGCAGCTCCTAGTAGACATAGGGGTTTATATTTAGCTGGTGAGCTTTCTATAATCAGGTTTAAGAGGCAGGATGCCCCTAACAAAAGCCAAACTGGTGGATCCCAGTGTCTGTAGTCCCAAATCTTATTTATTATGAGGTCCGAACCTGTCAGCTAGGATGTTGGCAATGTCTGTGGGCTCATTTTTTTTTTTGTCATTTTGGACTAATTCATATCTGGGAATTCCCCACCAGGTTCCTAACAAAACTAAAGAAAAGAAATCCTTGTATTATCTTTAGTGTCCTGTGCAATTTAGTTTTTGCTAATACTGATCAGAGATGCCTTCCCTTTTTTTTTTGCTTTGCTCTATCATGTAGTAGCTTCCTCCTGTTTGTTTTGGAGGATTGGGTCTTGGTTTTATTTGGGGGATTGCATGATCCATGCATTCCTGAAAGTGAATTTTTCACTGTGGTTTTCTGGGCAGGGTGGGGGTGGGGATGTGAATATCCCAGAGATTAGTTTATGGTCTGATCTTACCAGTGAGGGATACACTTCTGGTAGCATAGTGTCCCCCATGTGATGGATGATGGGATCAGTAGTGTATGTCCCTCTTGTGGGTGTGGTAACAGGATTTTTGTTTCCATTGAGTTTATAAATTCTAGGAACCTTTGGGCTAAGGAAGTGAGGCTAGAGGTAGTAGTTTGAAGTTGTCCTAGTTAATGGTTTGATAGTTGTTCATATTTGAGAATTTTCATAAGAGAATTTAGTATTCTCAGGCCAAGTGGGGTTCCTGTGTTTTTTGGGGGAGTGGGTGTTTGAGAGATAAACTGGGGCAGGGAGTTACCACAGTGTTTACCCACAGTTAGTTGCAGTCTGATGCTTGCTTGTGCTGTGCCCACTTGGTGTGTGTGGGTATCTTTGTATATATTGATGCTCCCCCCTCCTCTTGGTTCGGTTTGTTTGTGGGGGGGCAAGGAATGGTGAAGTATGGTAACCCTGGGGTGTGTTCTCCATGCTAAGGAGAGTTTGCATGCATCTGCATTGAGAGGTTTAGACTTGGTGGCGAGTATTACTACTCTTAGTTTCTTATCCCTTGTATGGAGGGGAGGTGGGTGGGTTTGTCTTTTGAGCCTTGCCTAAAGCACTATGCCAATTGTTGAAATTGATCATCTTGTCTTCTTATTGTGGCATCATTCTTGGTGAGGTAAAGATGCTACCAAGGTCATGAGTGCTTGTGTTATGTGGTGGATCCTAGCAACTGGAATTGTAGTGAGTGTGTATATTTTGAGGTGTTGAACTTGGAATGGGAATTAGCAGTCATCTGTGGTGCTCTGTGTCAACTTTCACACAAATAATCAGTATACACATACAACCATGTCTGCATCTGATGTAATACGGAACAGGTATGTCTTACGGTCCTGTTTCAGGTATTATAATTTACACATTTCTCATGACAGTTGCAGTTATTCAATCCTTATATGTGTGCTACAGGTGTATTATAAAACACATGAGGGACCAAGCTTGTCATTGCTGTTAGAAACATGGCTAATTAAAACAGTTTGGAATCAAGAAGGTTTATTGGATTATTATATTCATAAAATAGCAGGGAGTATTCTAAGAATCAAACCTGCACGAGAATGTAGAAAAGAGATTTTGCCGATAGGGTTGACTGTCATCAAGGATACAGATAATAGACAAAAGAGAGCTGGAATTTACTGGAAAAACTGACAAAGGACCCAAGGTATTGGGAGCAAATAACTAGAAAAGGAAAGGTAATAGAATGGGAAGAGGCCAAGAATTTATTTGGACTGCAAGTTAGAGATTGCCTTCCCTATCAACGATTGGTATCAGAGTATTGGAAAAGAGAAAGAAATAGGGGGCTCCTAAATGAAAGACCAGCATTAGTAGAGTTTATAATATAATCTAGAATAGAAGCTGCCATTAAAAAAGGAATAATTAGTAAAGCATATAAAATATTGCATGATAATTATAAGAATCAATCAGAGGAGCTTAGAAAGGATTGGGAAGAGGGACTGGATAAGCAATTCACAAAGAGACAATGAGGGTATATATGTATATCTCCCCAATACGCAACAAAGTCTACAAGAGTTAGGATCTTTGCCTGGAAGTGTTTACATAGGTATTTTTATACTGTAAGTAGACTCCAAATAATTTTTCCTCAGGTGGATAGCAAATGTTGGAGGTGTGATGGGCAAAAAAAAGGTAGCTGGGAACACACTTTTTGGGAGTGTAATGAGTTGGGGGACTTTTTGGATTACCTGCAGAACACTCTGTCAGAGATAATGGGTAAGCAGGTTGGACTGACTGGGGAGATGATTTTTTTTAGTTATACAAAATTAGAATTGCCTAGGCATAGTAAGGCCTTGCTGAGTCTAATTATGGTGGCTGCCAAAAAAGAATTACTAGAAAATGGAAATCAAAGTCTATTCCATCTTTACTAAAAGTAGTGAGTATAATAACAGAGATAAAACAGCTGGAATTGGGATCTTTAGAAAAGGGAAGGAGCACACTACATAGGAAAAAATGGGAATTGTGGGAACAATATATGCAGAGCAGGAACAATTTTAAGAGGCAGGATTTGAATGAGACATATAATGCTTAAATGACAATGACTGGATGGTTTCTAAGTGATGTATGATGTTTACAACTACAGTTGTTTCAGTGGTGTCTGTGATGTAAATGGTTTGCAACTAAAGTGATATAATTTTGTATGTTTTTCATTTAAATGTAAGATTGCCTTTGTCATATGTGTAAATTTAATAAAGATGGTTGTGAAAAAAAGGTTTATTGGATGACACAGAAGGGGTGGGAAGAGGTGTGGTGGCAGGAATACACATACAGACATACAAACAGATTAGTTCATTTTTCATTTCTGCATGTATTTGTGTTGTTTTACTGTTTGCTTTATCATCACAATTATTCATGCAAGATCTGTACAAGAGAGGCTTCACAATAGGGAGCAGTCACTTTAATAAAGCAGCAAGAAAACAATGTGTTAAGAAGGTGTTGGTAACATTTACACCCACAGGAGTTGTACAAAACATTCAAAAGCACTTTAGCATATATCTGAATTCGAACCTTGAGAGTATTCCAAGAAAACTCTAGAAAACTGAGTATTATCTAAACACAACACATAGGAGCTCTTACATCCCCAAGTTCCTATGTGACAACAAACTGCAGAAAAGGAGAATGTATGCATTACTTTTCATTACCTTCATGATAACTCTATACTGAACATTCAGTTCTTCAGCTTGTTCAAAGGTACATTAACCTGACTATACATATCTAAGCACACTTTTGCAAAGGTTACATGATTAATATAGCCAAAGGCAAAAAACTCACAAGATTTTGCCATAAGCTGTGTACTTCCATTTAGCCTTAGATGCAGATGGTGCTCAGTGCCAGACATGGTCAAATGTAGAGGAGGAAGACTAATGATACAACAGGGTAAAGGTACATAGACAGGGTGAGAGGGGGCTGGGACCAAACTGTCTGTAGATCTGCTCATTGTCTCATCACACCACAAAGGAAATATGAATTCATACACTTTCAGTCACACTATTGAAGGTCAGTGACAACTTATTGAAGCAGAAGGGATGAACAGAACATATAGGACCATAGTACGGTTTGTTACTCTTACTTATTTACTCATCAGTATTCTGTTGTGCTCTGTAAAATACAGTGTTTGCTACAGGGAAAAATGGGTAGGTGAATGAAACCAATATTATGACATAAGCAGGATAAGGGGGTTCTACTAAGTCTCCATGTTGGGGCTGGAATGTTTTTGCAAAAGCTTTCTTGCTGCACTTTTCAAACTGTGTGTTACTAAAATGTTGTGAATGGATAGAAATACAGCCATTTGCAGCTAACTATATGATAGCAATATAAAATGCCATACAATAATAATTAGACCAACAGCTGTAATTGAACCCATGACACTATGCACAAACATCATTCTACAGAGAGGGGAATTGTCTGAACATGCCACACAGGACATCTGAGTTCATTATATCAAGCAGCCCAATAACTCTTACAGTAGCTGCTTCATAGCAGTGCTTTTGTCTGCCTTTACTCTATATTCACATAGCACAGCAGATTTAACACATTTTGGTGAAAGTAACTGGACTACTGTGCTAAAATTAAATTCTTCAGCTTTTGCCATAGGAAATCAAATGGAATTCCCCACAACTCAGCATTGGTGCTTGATGCCAACCTCCATGCAAATGCTGAGGAGAAAAAGTGAAGTTTTTTATGGGCCATTTCTGGATGTGTGTGTCATGCATGATACTATTTTTTGATCAGATTAAATGTGTGCAAAAGGGATTGATAAGAAATTGAGTAATGGTGAAAATGGGGGTGGCAAGCAATGGGTAGGACACAGGAAATAATGCAGGAATTTGCAAGAGGTGGAAAGACAGCACCATAGGTATCTACATATTCACAACAGAAATGTCGAATTGTACACACCAGGAATGGGTGAGAACAACAGAATAATGTTGTACAGCCAACTGGACTAAATCAAGTGTGTTAAGATGACACATAGATGAAGTGGAGAGCTATGTCTGGGGTGTAATGTTGCTTTCTGAGACAGGTGTTCATTTTTTTTTTTTTTAGAGAGAGAGAAATGTTGGGGGAAGGTATTCAGGAAGGTAGGGTAGGTTAGATAGCTAGCACATGATTACTGAACATACAGGACAGACAGGGATGGTAACAGACACAAAAGGTTGAAGGATGCAGATTAGGTATAGGTAGGGGACCTTGAAGGCACATCCACATTCATCTTGAAAGAAGGAAGAATCTAGTCCTCACCCTCAGAACTGTCATCACTGTCTCCTGTGTCAGCTGCCTGGGTAAGTGCCAGAAATGGCATCATGGCAATATGATGGAGGACCTTTTCAACCCTACCAGTTTTGGGGCGCAAAGGCCACTCTCCATAATGCCCTCCACAAGCCCTGTCAGCTCCTTTTGGGTGACAAAATCAACACTTCCACTATGCCTGCTCCTGGAGAGTGCTACTGCACCAGTGGCTGGGGTAGAGCTACCTGATGCAGGTGTAGCTGGTAGGGCACGACTTGTGGAGCTAACACTGACAGGTTGTGACCCAGATGTGCTGGGTACCTGTGCAGCTTCTGGTAGTGCTGCCACAGCCACCTGTGGAGATATGTCAGGCTGAACCCCAGTGGTCAGTATACCTCCCTGTGCTGATGGTCATTTTATTTTCAGCACCAATGTATTAAAAAATGAGAGATAAAGGGGGGAGAAACAAAAAGAGGCAATTAGAGCACCGGAATGCCACATTACTTAATCATTTCAATACATAAAACAATATCACAAATACATAAGTACATCTTGGCCACATCCAGATATGATGGGAATGCATGAATATGTCATAAAAATCAATCAATTACAATGGTGTGATAAGACTAATAGAATCATGTATTTCACTGTACCATATCATATATCTGCTTTCTAAGGTAATAACTGCATTTGCAAGAATTGTTAATTGCCAAGCAGTATTGAAGTTAAAATATCTCATAAATACTAGCCTGTAAAAAAACTGAATATCTGTTTATGGGTATTGAACCCACACACAATTAAGCTGATATACTCATTGCCTAATGTAATAATCAAGAGCTACTGTAGCAGGCATGCAGGCTTGATATTAAAGTAAAGGTATACCTGCTCAATGTGATATACAGTAATGGACTAAGAAATCTTCTGTGCCTTGCAATCAGAAGGCAGATAGTGAGATGAGTTAGTCTCTCTTGATCTGCCTCACAGTTTTTATCAATCTCTGCTGCAATAGTACATGAAAAAAAAAAAAAAAATATATATATATATATATATATATATATATATATATATATAAGCATAACAAATAACTGCATTGGCTGGTTGGCTAATTAAAGCCATATCATAGAGAGGTTATGGGTCTGTATACTTACACAACTGAGGGGGTGTTTGCAATCCTAAATTCATCTTCCTACCAGCTAAGGAGGTCCTTCTTGTGCTTCATCATGTCACTGTAGTGATGATTACATTGCTCCAAAGTGCATGGGATGCCAGTTGCACTGGAGACAGCTTTTAACAAGCTATTCCAAGCATCACCCTTACACTGAGACCTGGTATATTCCCCTTGCAATAGCCTCTGGCTGCAGCCCTTCATGAGGAGTGCCACAAAAATCATGGACTCTACATCTCACCTTTGTGCTCTAAATGGAGCATCATCTCTACTATACCCCATTATGTCTGCAGCAGTAAGTCAGAGCTATGGGTTTGAATTGGCATCCAGATCAGATCTCACTTGTAACAGCTTGTGCGCAAAGGTATAAGCCTTGCCAACTACATGTGTACAATAGGAAGCACAGCAATGGCTTGCCAAACACACTGACAATGAGTACATCAAGAAGCACAGCAGGTTTTAAAATGGCAGTGAGATTTGGTCATGTATAATGCTCAAACTATTGAGGCATGTTCCAGTGATAAACACTGACAAGCGTTATGATGCTGGTTATAATCATGTCTGGTTGAAGAAAAAAGGGTATGACTTGTGACATTGGCTTGTTGGGAGTTAGAGACTGGTAACTGAACCCAAGAGAAGAAAAAGAAAAAAAATTGTTAGACTTTGCTCATTAACTGTCATTAGCACAAGAGAATACACTCGTAAGCATGGTAATTAGAAGTATATTAGAGACTCGACTATCAGAAACATCAGTTATCAGAACCAGCCTTCCAAAGTTTTCTGGTAGGAAAAATCATGAAATCTGAAAATGTAAATATTATACATATTTGCTTGAGCATGTATTTTGAGCTTGTAGCCAGCTTGTGTGTGAAACATATTCTTTACTGTCCATTGGAATTGCTGTATTGTTGAAAAGTGTATTTCTGCATGCAGAAAAAAACAAGATTTTTAGAAGTTTTTTTATATGGTTCAATTATATGTTTGATTATCCAAACAATTTGATTATCCAAACTACCCTAGGCCATAATTAGTTCGGACAATTGACTTTCTACTGTATAATAATTTAAGACACAATGTAGAAGTACTTAAGAGATGCCTGTATGCCTGTGACTTGGTCATGGGACTGCATTTCTATGTAAAAAGAAGTGTTTGTGTTTGTAACTGTATCTCAAATGTATGCAGTAGCATGATTTGATTGAGAGATGGTGGTTTAGATGATATACACACTTTATAACACATACTGTCATAAACATGTAGTTATGATATGTAATAACTCAATAATTAGAACAAACATATTGTGCATATCATATCGATGTATGCTCATTCCACATTAGATATCATCATTGTCATGTTTAACATCATTTACACATATTAAATTGGGGTTCTGTAACAAGCAGTAATGATACATTTCTTGCAACAAACAAAGTCATGATACTCGTGCATTAACTGTGACATTCCTAATCAAGATGTTGTAACAAATGGCATTCTGACCCCCTCTGTAAAAGTATCTGTCAACTGGATTCAAACATTACATCACAAGTCTTTGCTCTTTATAATACTACACTTACACCTTTTGCTATAGGGAAAATTACCTGACAGGTTGAATTTATTCACTGAATGTTATCCAGACTGCTGATGGCCACACACAGATGCTAGGCTAGTTGTACTACAGAAGTAGCCTAAATTACATTTTTCACTTTTTTCCTTAGGCAGTGAACTATATTTGCACAATGCCGAGTGGAGCACAAATGTAAAATGCATTAGAAAAAAAAGGCAATGAAAAAAAGTTGACAGGGAAATTAATTCAATCAATGTGCTTACCTAGCAGTGACAATGAGTACATCAAGAAGCACATCAGGTTTTAAAATAGCAGTGAGATTTGGCCATGTATAATGCTGAAACTATTGAGGCATGTTCCAGTGATAAACGCAATGAACAGAGAAAGAATTGCATTCAAGTAGTGCATTCTTTCGTCTCACATCTCATTACAACATCGAAATTGTAATTTGTGGCACACATTATCGGACTTGTAGCTAATGCCAAATAATACGAAAGTGGACAGACAATACCGCACATGCTGTTAGCAGTTCCAAGAATAGTTGCACATTACACAACAGGGTGATCTAACAAAATCTGTGTAAATATGTATTCACACACACACCCTGCAAAATTATCAGTTAACTGAATTTATACTCTGCATCCCTTGTCTTATTTATCTCAGTTCACTTCAGTTCTACCTTGTGCCACAGTGAGAGTTAGCTGAGAGGTGGAATTTATTCACTAAGTACTATCCACAGTGCTGATGGCCTTGCAACAGTGCCAGGCTGGTTTGTGCTACAGAAGGCAGCCAAAAATTAAAGTTTTAAGTTTTCCTTAGGAAATGAACTATGTTTGTGCACTGCTGGGTGGAGAGCAAATGCAAAAGGCATTATAAAAATAAATAAATAAAAACAAGAGAAAAAAATCTGAAAGAAAAGTTTAATTCAAGCTTAGAGCATAACTAGTAATGTCCAGAGTAAGAAGTGCATTACACTGACACATTCATCCTTCTCACATCTCCTTGGCACATCACAAATTTAATTTCTGGCACAAATTATCAGAATTGTAGTTAATGCCATATAATGTGAAAGAGGACAGACAGCATCTCACATGTTGCTAGTAATACTGAGAATAGTTAAGTTTTAAACCAACACAATGATATCACAAAATGTGTGCAAATATGTATCAGATCCCCTCTGTAAGCTTATCAACGAATTAGATTTGAACCGTGCAGCAGCTGTCTTCTTTTTCTCAAAGCTCACTGCAGTTATACATTGTGCTACAGAGAAAGTCACCTGAGTAGAGCATTTTCTTCACTGAGTACTATACAGAGTGCTGACAGATGTGCACCAACTCCAGGCTGGTTTGCCCCACAGAAAGCAGTCTAAATTAAATGTTTTACTTTTTTTGGGACTGCATCATTTTTAATATTTGTATGTGCTAAGGCTGCTATTCTTTATTTTAGGTATTCAGTATGTATGCTATCCTTTGCCTTTTATTTTATTTATTATTTATTTATTTAACATTTGTTTGCCAGGATAGTCCGAATGGACAACAAGTGTTCATTTTCAGTGGAGTCCTAGGGAGAAAAACTCCATAAGTTTACATACAGAAGAAAAATTTACAAGACAGAAATTACGGAGTAGTAGCACACAGATTGTAGACTTTACAGCTGTTAGTATACAATAAGAGGATATTCCCTCTTTTGGTTGAAAATACAAGTGTACAGAATATACAATGAGAGTAGATAAGAACCTGGTAGAGCATGGCAAGATATTTCACAACTGAATAAGATTTGATTAATTAATTGATTGATTAATGAATTATCTTATTTAAATAATTTTAGCCAGACCCATGGCATATTATGCATGCCTACATCTGCTGGCAGCATCTGCATCTGGTGGTTCTCCCTCAGACTCCTCATCTGTATCTGCTGGAGCTTTTGGCCGTGCCTATGACACTAGGAACTGTGATCCTACTTCTAGCTGCCCTTGTTGAAGCTGCCTCCTGAAAATGATATTATGCAACATGGAACAGACTACAAGTATTTCAGCAGGGGTGGCGAGGTTGTATTGCAGAGTACTTCCTGACGTATCTAGATACCAGAATCTTGATTTGAGCAAGCAAAATACACATTCTATGATATTCCTAGTTTGAACGTGGGCATCACTGTATCCTTACTCTTTGGGGTTGTGTGGATTTCTCATGGGTGTCATGGGTATCATGTTTCCAGGGCATAAGTTGCATCCTCCACTAGGTGCCCTTGTAGAAAGTCACCCCTAGCAAACATTGTGTACAGCTTGCAGTTGTGCCATATGTGTGAGTCATGAAAATTGCTTGAGTTACCTGCACAGATATTGTAGATGATCCCTTGGGCATTACAGACAACCTCATAGTTTATTGGGTGGAATCCTTTTCTGTTGCTGTACCTCCTGCCCTATCCACTGGGTGAGGCTTTTATTACTGTGTAGGTGCAATCAATAGCCTGCAAAACTTCAGGGAAATGTTCCACTGCATAAAATTCCTGAATGGTTCTTGTCTTTCCTGTGGGATTTTTGGGAACAGATATGCTCTACTGCATGTTGTTGCATTTAGAAAATGATGAAATATTCTTGGAAGCTGAGGCCTTCTATCCCCTATGGATCTCTGAAATGTGCCTGTAGCTATTATATATAATACTAGACAAACCTTTGTTCCCACCTGGATGGGTTCTCCATGATTTCCCTGCGGCCTCAGGTGAGGGCAGCAGAGGCTGCATATTTCCTCTAGTATTTCACTGTCCACAGGGTATCTGTCTACAATTTCTGTGTCATTAAGTCCATGATAGCTTCATGAAAAGCTCTGTCATGTTGGATTGTTTAATTAGCTTGTAATTTGGCTATTTATGCTATCATTAGCATATTCTGCTGTTTATCTTTGTTTTGTGGCTCTACACTAAGTGTAGAGCCATTTAGTGAATACCAAATAACAATGTATTGTGTGAGCGGTATGGTGTACCACCTACAGGATAGCTGCTCTTAGTGTAGCTGTTAATGAAAGCAGCCAACTATCCTATCAAATTCATATTAATTATCTGAGTTTTAGTGCTCTGACCCTTTTAACTTCTGTATAGTCCCTACTGTGTATTTAATGTTATATGAATTATAATTAATTATAATATCTTAGCTTTATTTACTGGTAACATACATACTAGTGTAAACATTTTTTGTGTAAGTACATTGTAAGTTTCTATTTGCCATGATTTAAAGTTAAAAGTGCTGCCCATTTTTATCAATTACATTACTTCTTTTAAGGTTAAGTGGCTAATATTACAGATTCTTTGTGCTGAAATTCTATTTGTATATAGTATTGAAAATGTTTGCTTACATTTCTAAATATGATTAAATATAGACTTACAGTTTTAACCTACTTAACATTGAATGAACATTCATATATTGTGCTTATTATAGTGTTTGGCTGACCTGTGCTCTTCTCTTTAGCACTTTAATTTTATACCAGAGTTTTCATTTGAATGTGATTCACTTGATATTTTAGCTATATGAGAATATCTGTTGCTGTTTTTCTGACATACATCATTCGAACCATGTTTGATTACTATTGTGTGTGTGTGTGTGTGTGTGTGTGTGTGTGTGTGTGTGTGTGTGTGTGTGTGTGTGTGTGTGTGTGTGTGCATATACATGTACATGTGTGTATATGTGTGTGTGCATGTGTATATATGGATACATCTAAACCTACCCTAAAATACATAAAGATATAGAAACTCACAGATTTACTTAAAACATAATTAAAACTTAATCAGCCAGCTACTGACAATGGGACTTCAGCACCCACACACCCCTAACTACTTCAAAATCTGTGAAAACGAATCCCAGTGATCATAAATTGACAAACTTTCTTTATTAGCAGCATTCTACGTGTGCATGTAGTACAGACTAAGATTAGATGAAATGTGCATTAGATCTCTTTTTTATCAGTTAGATTTAGATAAAATGAGTCAGATAAACTAAATGGCACCCACTTATAAATATAAATATAGATATAAATATAGGGATATCATTCACTCTGTCAAACTGGCTGCTTATCGACCGAGTGAATGACTTTGAAACAAGTGTGAGTGTTCTGTTCATCAAAACATTACCATTTGTTAATGGAATATTGATTGCATGCAAGTAAGGTAAGTGTGAATTTGGGAAACTAATATCAAAATCTACTGATATTATGAAGGTTTTGGCATGGGGGGTATTTGTGTGAGTGTAGGCGGATTATGGTTGGGGTACAGTTAAGTGGGGGCATAGTTGTAGTGTAATTTCTGTTTGTTGTTTTGTATGTTTGCATGCTTGAGTGGCCAAGCTGTCTAATTTAATGATAGTGTTCTGAAAGTGTTTTTGAAAGGTAAGGTGCAGAGATAAGGTTAGGGTTGGCAGGTATTAGTAAGGTGGCAAGGGGACGTTGCTTGCTACACTAAAATAACCCTAACTCTGTATCTTACGTTTCAAAGTAGTCTCTTATATGTTTATACTAACTGGCTTTGTGGCCCATTTTAAGCCTAGCTAATTATCCCATTTGAGAATCAAACTGTGCACCTTGTGTCTGTAAGGTAGAGACCATAACTGCTATGCTAACCCCCAACTTTATTAAGAAAAATATGTGTAGGTGTGTGTGTGTGTGTGTGTGTGTGTGTGTGTGTGTGTGTGTGTGTGTGTGTGTGTGTGTGTGTGTGTGTGTGTATATATATATATATATATATATATATATATATATATATATATATATATGGGTCTAGGATTAATCACTGAAAGCACATTTCACTTTAAGGTTGTGCGTCAGGCCCAGCAAGTCGGCACATAAAAATCTACTGCCAATCCGCTGTGGCGACCCCTAACCCAGAAAAGCCGAAAGACACAACAACAACATTTGACTGTGCACAATTCACTGAAAACACAATTCACTGAAAGTTATATATGGCCTTTTCCCCAGGTCTATATTAGAACATCAAAGTTTCAAAACTTTGAATGTTCTAATATTGAACCCTATTCAGCGAAAGCTGAAAACATTGAACATACAGAACAGTGATTTTTTTTTCCTAGGGAAAAATTTGCTGTTCCAAAACATACACACAATACTAGCACACCAAACAAACAGCAATCCACACACATACACCTAAAATCTTACACCTAACCCTACACTAAACTATACACACACCACTGACTATCAACTTACCTTAACCCAAACCCTAAGGTCCGTCACTATTGCACACTCACCTCACCCACGCCATAACCCTAACTCACCTATCCCGCCCTAACCCTCACGTCCACACAATCGCACACTTACCTGACCTGCGCCCTAATCCTAACTTAACTAACCCGCCCTAACTCTCACATCCACACAATCGCACACATACCTAACCCACACCCTAACCCTAACTAACCTAACTCAGACTCAATCGCACACTTACCTGAACCCGACCTGTAACTTTCCACCACAGAGCTGAAAATACCGAAGCAACAGAAACGTACAACCGAATTCTTTCCCTAGGAAAAATTTGGTTTTCTGTTGCTTCGATATTCTCAGCTTTCGCTGAATAGGGTTTGATATTAGAACATTCAGTTTTAAAACTTTGATGTTCTAATATAGACCCCTTTTCCCCACTGTTGTGTGACCCTGGAGTTAGTATATATAGTAAGGGGGGTGTGAGGGCATAGCCCCCCACCTATTTTAAATATTTTGAACTATATATATATGGATGCTTGCAATTCCAATAAATTACTCTTTTCTGAATTTAAATATGTGGGGGGCTATGCCCCCCACATCCCCCTTACTATATATACTAACTCCAGGGTCACACAACAGTGGGGAAAAGCCCATATATAACTTCAGTGAAATGTGTTTCAGTGAATTGAGTTTCATGGAATTGAGCTTTCAGTGATTTGTGCACAGTCATTTGACTTTCTGTGAATATTCCTACACCCATATATATATATATATATATATATATATATATATCGATCTACTTTTCTTCAGCGAAATTTCATTACTTCGAAAAAGAATAGTAGATGCCTATCTGCCCTTCTGTGTTGTAATAAGTTGAATGTAATAGCTAACTGGTCGCATTGCATTCAATAGGAGCACGCTTCCTCCCTGCCATGTAATTTTGTGTTCTCATCTAAAGAATGGCCAACAGCCCTTCTCTTTTGCAATGTAAGTAAAGAGCAAATGTGTTTAAAGACTATCTTTACAAGGATCCAAGTAGGAATGCGCAAAGAACCCTAATCGCCTGACACTGTTTCCATGAATTTTGCACTAGTGTATAACATGCTGGTTCTCCTCCGGAGTTCTATAGTTCTATCTTTAAGTTCATTACCTGCTGTATCCCTACACTTTTAGTTCTTTATGAACCTTCCTGCTCCCTGTCGTCTTGCATATGTGCCCTCTGTCAAGCACTCAGCAATGTTTCTGTGATATGAACTCAGAGTGCAACTGCCACCATTTAATCTAAGCAGCAGTTGTTAAGTCAGTTATGGTGCAGACTTGAAAGATTACTTGACTGATTCCCTAACCTGAGTGGTGAAATCTCTCTTTTCTACAGGACTCCTACTTCTCACTCTCTGTGTTTAACACCTATTCATTCAATTGTCTTTGCTAGTTCTCCCACTTAGCTAGACGCCATTCTGCACATCATTTTTCTCTCTTAGTTTTGACTTTCATTTTCTGCACTTCCTGTTTAGCCAACCTTGGGGCTGGCACCCCATGTTCACTATTTTTCTTATTGCATTGAGGAAGGTTAGCCCTGCTCTGCTCCCACCTTACTTCCATTCCCACCCAACGCCATTATTATTTCCTTTATACCTAACCAAATCAAACCCCTAAATTTACTCAGCCAATCCAGAAGACACCCAACAAACTCATGAAATCATCAAATCTATTGCACTAAAATCACTCTTTACCTCTGTTTAACAAAGCTCCCTATTTTTCACTCCAAGTCACTCTTTACCTCTGTTTAACAAAGCTCCCTATTTTTCACTCCAAGTCACTCTTTACCTCTGTTTAACAAAGCTCCCTATTTTTCACTCCAAGTCACTCTTTACCTCTGTTTAACAAAGCTCCTATTTTTCACTCCAAGTCACTCTTTACCTCTGTTTAACAAAGCTCCCTATTTTTCACTCCAAGTCACTCTTTACCTCTGTTTAACAAAGCTCCCTATTTTTCACTCCAAGTCACTCTTTACCTCTGTTTAACAAAGCTCCCTATTTTTCACTCCAAGTCACTCTTTACCTCTGTTTAACAAAGCTCCCTATTTTTCACTCCAAGTCACTCTTTACCTCTGTTTAACAAAGCTCCCTATTTTTCACTCCAAGTCACTCTTTACCTCTGTTTAACAAAGCTCCCTATTTTTCACTCCAAGTCACTCTTTACCTCTGTTTAACAAAGCTCCCTATTTTTCACTCCCAGTTCCACCTTCTAGCATATCACACACCTTTTGGCACACACGTTTTACCTTCCATGCTGTCTGACAGATCGTCTACTTTCACTGCTCCCTCCTTCTACACAATCGACTTGAATAGCACATCAGCTTTAATGACTTGAATTGCACATCAGCTTTGAACAGTTCCCTTTTCCTGTCTACTTCTTACAGCTTTCTCCTTCTAGTCAGTTAATAAAGAGGCTCTTCCACTCTCTATACTACTTGCATCTTACAAATTTGGTGAGAGATATATTGTTCCTCACTACTCTACTCCATCAGCCTTGGTAGCATTTTGGCTTTTCCTATTGTCTCTTTCATTCAGACTATGTGCCAGATTGGCTGCACTTCTCCACCCTCTCCCATCAGAGAATGGAACAGATAGTTTACACCTCACTATTCGTGCCCTTCAGCCTAGGTGGCAGACAGGTTATGCCTCTCCTCTTTCTCTCATTAGCCTAGCTGGCCAATAGGGTGTGCCCTGCTACTCTCTCCCGTTAGCCTAGATGGCAGATAGATGGCAACTCGCTACTCTCTCTCTCTCTCTGCAGCTTAGGCGGTAACTAGACTGTTTCTTTCTGCCCCCCCCCCCCGAGCCTAGCTTACTGACAAGCTGCTTCCCCTGCCACTTCCAATTAGCCTAGATAAGTCTGCTTCCCCTTGCTTCCTCCCATTGTAACTGGGGTCTTTAAACATTGCTGAGTCGCTTCTACCTCCACACTTTCCTTAGTCGCGTCAAATCACATTGCATCCTCTCAGCAGAGACCCAGCCATTGCATCATAGGCACTACATCCAGCACATTTTCACTCCTTCCCTCCTTACTTGGTCTAATGAGAAATGTTATAGATAGAGAGAGAGCCAGATAATTCTTTGTACACTTTGGAATACAATGCTTCTTCAACTAAACCTTGAACAAATAGTAAAGGATCCCACTAGGCCTAACCTACAAACAAGAAACCAGTCAACATTGGACCTCAACACTACAAATCTAGTGACCTGCTCTGATAGAGTTTTTAGCTAAGTTAAGAAAAGAAGCTGTTGTTAAAAAAGGGATAATTAGAAGGGATATAAAATACTGCACAATAACTGTAGGTATGAGTCAGAGGAGGTTAGAAAAGACAGGGGAGAGAGACTGGGTAAGCATTTCACAAGGAAACAATGGGAGGACATATGTATGGCTCCCAAGTATTGAACAAAGTCTAGAGGATTTACAGTTTTTGTTTTGGAAGTTTTACACAGCTATTTCTATACCCCAAGAAGACTCCAAAGATTTTTTTTTCTCAGGTAGATGGCAAATGTTGGCAATGTGATGGGGAAGAAAAGGGTAAATGGGAACATATGATATGAGAGTGTAATGAGTCGGCAGAATAAAAGAATTCCCTGCAGAGTATTCTGTCAGACATATTGGGTGAGCAAATGAGTATAAATAATGATATTATTTTCTGAGCTACGATACTGCATCTGAATTGCCTAGAAATTATTAGAAAATAGAAATCAGAGTGTAAACCAACTGTATTTGAATTATTCATTATTTTAACAGAGATGAAAGAATTGCAAATGGGATCTTTAGAAAATGGTACGAGCAAATTACATAGAAAAAAGTGGAAATTCTGGGAATAATACATGCAGAAGAATGTTTCAGAGCAGGAGGAGTAAGATTTAAGGGAAAGCAGGAACTGAACAATTTATGCAATGTTGTTTTGACAATACTTAAGAAAACATTTCTCATGTCTAATGTTTGTTACTAGGAATATCTTAAGTTATTTTTATAGAAATGTATGTTTGCTTATGTCTTAAGTGATGATTCAATAATGGTGTTAAAAAAAGTTTACAAATCTAGCAAATCACTGTACCACTAGTAACATTTTTCCAAACTGTTTAAGTGACCACTGCCCTGTATTCTCCTACTGGTCATTCAAAATAAACTCAACCCAATCTGCAAATTTTTAGTGGTCACTTTTTACCTCAACAAAAACTAGCCATGGTATATATATATATATATATATATATATATATATATATATATATATTTAAATAACATCAACTACCTTTATGTACAATCACTGGCCCAACAGCAGCACTAATTTTCTTCAATTAATATTCCTTCCTCTATTAAAAATCTATTTTCCTCTACACTTGAAGAAAGTGAAAATGAACTGAATGCCCTTGGTTGTCTAATGATACTGTGCCTGGATACTGTGGAAACAAAAGCACACCTTTTCAATAGAAAACAAACCAAAACAGCAACTAACACAATTATAGCCTTCTAGTGAAGAAATAAAAGTATGTCTGCCTCCAACAACTCCAAACACGTCTGGAAAGAGCTAAAGTACTTAACTAGTCAAGTCACTAGTTACTTCTTTCTATAAACTCCCTACTCAACTCTATGAACAGCCCAGCTGGGGTAAATAAATAATTTCTTATCTTCGCCATTCAGTCTATTACCAACTCATTTCCTGCCTCACCCTCTTCCACTGACCTTTCTTCAGGTGCTAACCCTCTGCCTTAATTGTACCCACTAGCAGACTACATAGCCATCCTCTAGTTTTTGGAAATCACAGTAAAGTAAAGTAAACTAAACGTCTGCTTAAATGCTTACAGCACTCCTCTTAAAAATCTCATCGCTTCACCCTACATTCCTTGGGAAAGCAGCCAAGAAAATTCCCAAACCACTGACTGACATCTTCAATCATTACCTTACTTTAAGGCTATCTTCCCTTTCCATAAGCATTTCGCCAGAATCACTCTACCAAAGGTTCTTTCATCCAAATCACACAACAACTTTAGGTCTATATCCATTCTTTGTCCACTTGCAAAATCTTTGAATAAATCTTATAGAAACAGTTACTCAAACACATCAGCTGTCACTGTCTGACAAGAAGTATAAGTCCAGAAATGCCTTCAGCACACCACTACAGTGCTACTAACAGCCAATGGCTCCTTATGCTATTTCAACAATGAGGGCCGTATCACTGCTGGTACTTCCGTTGACATAACAAGCACTTTTGTAACTATAAACTGCCATCTTCTCAGTACTAAATTCCAAAACAATAACTTTTGCCAAAAAAACTACAAGATGGTTCCAAAATTATTTATAATACAAAGCATTTCAGGTCCATTCAAGCAACCAATATTGATCACTGGGTACCTTTAACACAGGCTTTCCCCAAGGCTTAGTATTGGGCCCAATTATGTTCTCCTTTTAATCAAAGACCTTACTGAGGACTTCCCTAAGCTAAATCTTACACTATAAGCTGATGACATTCTTCTCTTACAGACCTCCGGTGTCAACTCCAATGATCCTTCCTTGCATAATTCTCAACTGTCCAAATTTTTCACAGAATGTCCAGATTTCTGCCTCATATTTTTTATCTTTTCCTCATAAAATTTGTGACTTCCTGGTAAATCGTTGAGGAATGAAATTATTAAATAATGACAGACATATGAGTTTCAGACTTCATAACCTTCAAAAATGCATGCTAATGCCTAACCTGTTATCCTCTCCACTTTCTAAATTTTAAGAGTAATATTCAACAACTGGTCCTATTTCTGGGCCATTGTCCCCCCATTTTTGACTTTGTCCTGAATTCTTGTGCTAAGAGGATAAGCTATGCTTCTCAGCAAAATCCAACGGCAATTCTACTGAACAACCATAAAAAAATCTAACTTTATGCTGTTTGCTTCCTCCATAAACTTCCTTGGCAACCTGTCTTCGCCATCACAGATAGTCAGAAAAATATTGTTATCCACATCTCAGAATATTAATAACTAGGCTTCACCCTAGACCTCACCCTGTCCTTCACAACCCACATTAACAACATCATAAACGTTTGCTTGCAGCTAACATTCTGCTGCAAAATTTATCTTCTCCCTTCACCATCCCAAGCAACCATTGTCAAAAATATTAAGCTACTGAAACAAAAATATAGGCTCCCTTTGCTGACCTTCCAATCCTCCTATAAATACCCGAAGGCCACAGATAATAGAAAACAAACCGTGTATATTTGCCTCACTCACTAGTACTCAGTCTCATCACTGTACCCTGTTAAAAAGGTGGCTCCCTATAACTGAAATATCAACTTACCTTCTAGGCCCTCTCATTTGAAGACTTTAAAAATTGGTACTGCATTCCTCTGAAAAGAAAATTTCCTCTCAAGGACTAATAACCCTCCCCGTGAAGCAGCCAAATTGACACCAACCAGTTTTTGTGCTTTCTTCAGACTTGGTCCTGCCCTCTGAAACAAATTACCAAAATATATAAACAGACAAAATTCTCTCTAAGTGATCAAGAAAAATGTAACTCAATAGCTCTACAAGGAGTTAAGTTGCTCATGCTTTAAAGACCCCCCCCCCCAAGGAAAGCTTACTTTTCCCGGGAAATAACAAGGCTACTGTGAAGGCTGCCAGCCTAGTCAAATAGAATTTGCTACATAATTTTGTCATTTGTAAATATGAATGTTGAAATACAGGCTTGTTTTCTTAAATGAAAGAATATGCTGTGAAATGCTGAACTTCAAAAAAATGTAACAACATTGCCCTATGCTGTAAAGAAAGCTAAGACAAGCATTTCATGTATGCCCTTTTAAGTTAAAATTACTTCATGCCTGTCCTTTGAAGTTAAAGATTCGGAGTCATTCCGCCTGGGCTAGTACATTCTTTCTATTGTTTTAACCAAGAGTTAGATTGCTACATTTAAACATGCAAATCTATTTTTATTGCTCTGGTTTCTGCCTAGGTGTAAAGGAATGTAGATGCAGTTTCTTTTGGCCTGGGAACCCCAGGAAGTTGTGAAGAATGATGTAATGTTTATCAGAACTGCAATTTCAATTTAAACAGAGAGATCCAGAGATCATTAAGCATTTTTGTCTTCACCATCCAACTCACAACACTGTCTTGCTCATATGTAAGTTATCTTAAACTTGTATTTTCTTTTAGAGATAGCTAGGAACAAGAAAGATTAGACTAAGTATTTTTCTGTGATGTCATAACTGTACTACTGAATTATTTTAAGTATTTCATAGGTTCACAGGTAGGTACTAGGCTTTCAGCCCAAGGGCCTACGTATGCCTAGTCAACAAGGCTCCCTGGCTTACGCCACCCAAGAAAGTTATTTTCCTGTGCCACTGTCGAGCAGACACACAGAAGTGTTTCCCGGGGTGTATTTCCTATTTCCTATCTCCCATCCAGTCATCAAGATTTTTCTTGAAAAGTGCTAATGAAGAACTTTGCTTGACATAGATGGGAAGCCTGTTCCAGAGTATGGGAAGTCTCTGGGACAGGAATCTATCCTTCCAGCATGTCCTGTTTATTGTGGTGACAAGGTTTAGGTCCCTAATGCATGTAGCTCAGAGGGATTGGGATTTCTTTAGGTGTAGCATGTCCAACAGCTCTGGGTTTGACATAACTTTATATGTTAGGCAGAGATCACCTCGGAGTAGGAGATATGCTACGGAATAAAGCTGGTGCTTTTTGAGACAGTCAGTGTAGGGCATTTGTTTGAGGCTAGTAATCCTCTTTGAGAGGTACTTCTGTGGCCTTTCCAGCTGCTGCAGATGTCTTGTGAGGTACATTCCAAAAGGGGCGTTGTACCCTATAATGGGTTTGAGTGTCGAGTAGAGGGGTACAATGACCTCTTGTTTCCTGGATAAGAACCGTTTTATGATGAGGTGTGCCACGTAGAAGGACTTCCTGACTACTGTGGCAATGTGACTATCAAAGGAGAGACTACTGTCCACCTGGGTCCAAAAGGTCTCTTATCACACATTCGG
The DNA here is from genome assembly GCF_019279795.1 of Protopterus annectens. Classification (NCBI taxonomy): domain Eukaryota; kingdom Metazoa; phylum Chordata; order Ceratodontiformes; family Protopteridae; genus Protopterus; species Protopterus annectens. The sequence goes on from NC_056741.1 coordinate 419,686,842, forward strand.
TGTTAAGTAGATTGCTGCCTATGTGGTAGTTCATGGGTACAGAGTTTTTACCAAAGGGGATGACACTGCACTTTTTGGCACTGAGCTTGAGGCCATGGCTCTGACACCAGACATCTGTCTCAGCGAGGCCCTTCTGTAGGATGTCCACATCACTTGGGGACTTGACTATGGCTTCTAGTTTGCAGTCATCTGCAAACTTCATTAGCCAGAGGCCTTCTGTGTTAGCCTGTACTTCAGAAAAGTAGATAGCAAACAGGAGAGGTCCCAGGACTGAACCCTGTGCTACACCACTTGTCACTGGTTTGAGGTCAGATTTGGAGTCTGCAACTTTTACAGTGTGGGTTCTGTCAGTGAGCCAGTTGGCAACCCATCTTGTGATGTAGGGATTTATACCTAGTTTATTGAGTTTGGCTATAATTCCAGAATGGGAGATGTTGTCAAAAGCCTTGGCGAGGTCAAGATAGGCTGTGTGAACCACCTTACCCTCATCTACGGCTTTGGTGCCTGCCTCAAAGAAGTCGATCAGGTTCAGGAGGCATGATCTGCCTTTCACAAACCCAAAGTGGGTGGGATCCAGAGATTGGAGGTTACCTATGTCTTTGTTTATGAGTTCCATGATGATACGTTCCATGGCCTTGCAGACCAGGCTCGTCAGGCTAATAGGGCATTAGTTCCCAGGACCAGTGGTGGCTCCTCCTTTGTGGAGTGGGATAACTGTTGCTGTGTGACATTCAGTGGGCACATAGCCTGATGCGAGGCTATTATTGAACATGGTGCTTAAGTGGGGAGCCAGTTCATTCTGAAGTTCGTGTAAAATGCAGCCTGGGATGTTGTCCGGTCCCATGGATGCTGTGTTTTTGGCTTTAGAGAGTGCAGCTTTTACCTGCATAGTTGTGATTATAGGGACTCTGCATTCTTCCTGTGCAGATATGTGCCCTTTAGGGGGTGGGGGGGGGGTAAAGTTAGAACTGAACCTATCTGTCAGGATGTTGGCAATATTAGTTGGTTCTGTAATTTTCATGCCATTGAGATTCTTGACAATTTCTGTGTGATCTCTGAACTCTTGACTAGCACTGTGTAGTAAGAAGTATTGTCTTGTGTTTGTATTATTTATTATTAAATATTTTAAAACCTTTCAACTGTGGCTGCTTTGTGTAGAGATAAGTTAAGCTGTAGAGTACATTGCATGCTTATACTGATCCTGTACCAAGCCACTCTAATAAGCCTTGACTGTTTAGTCACACTTACCAATCGGATGATAATATTGCACAATAATAATTGGACACCCTCTTAAGGGCGTTTGAGTAGCTGATAATTATTAGCTGGGTAGTGACTGGATTTCTACCATATAGCCTGGATAAAAGGGGCACAGCTGGAGAACCTGTGCCAGCCTTCCCCAGAAGTGTCTGTGTGGTTGTATAAACTCTTATCTCAAAGTGTGTGTGTCAGCTATTTGGGCAGGGACATGAAGCACTGGTTGGACAGAGAGGGTGCTAGAGATTTTAGCTTGCCCAGCTGGCTGAGATCTGGACCCTATAGCTGTGCCAGTGGAGAGTCTTATTGGGGACCTGGAGAGCAAGAGAGCAACCAGCCCCAGACTGACTGTGATCTCTGTGTGCTCTTAAGGGAAATTGCACTTTACTGTGTGTATTTGTTATCCTTTCCTCATATATGAGACACCCTCGCTGGTGTTAGTGGTGAGGATTGAGGCTCCTTGATTGCTGGGCCAGGGCACGGGCATCACAGCTACTGCTGAAGAACTTCTCTCTTAGACATTAAGCAATATCTCAATTGACACAATAATTTTAGCAGACCTAAATATTGATTGGCAAACTACTGACAATAACAGTCCTTCTAATGTCATTAATCTATATGGTTTCACTCAGATTATTTCAACTCCCACAAGATACAGCAAAAAAAATGGCACAACCTCTACCTCAGACTGGATTCTGTTTAATGCTACAAACAAAATCCTCTTAATAGGTGCCTTCCCCAACACTTTAAGTGATTATCTACCCACATTTGCAATCAGGCATCATAAACCTAACCAAAAACATTAATTGTACAACCTTGCTCTTAAAGTCTCCTACTTTAGTAAGGATCAGTTCAACAAAGCATTAAAATCAGTCAGTTGGCAGGCTCTTCAAACCCTTCCACTTGATGAAGCTATAATTCTGTTCAACTCAATATTCCTTAACATACTAAATGCACTAGCCCCAATAAGAATAAAAATAATTAACTTTTATCCAGCACCCCGGCTTTTAAAAAGTACTGAATTGCTCATGAAAGAGACAGATACAGCCTTAAAAAAATAGAAGCAAGTTAAAACACAGCTGCCCGTCAGTACTATAAACATCTCAGAAACTGCACTAAAAATCAAACCAAAACTGATAAAAAAATACAGTATGAATATACAAACAGCAAATTGCAACAGTCACAAAACTTTCTGGACTACAATCAACCACCTGTTAAAACATGGTACACCAACACAACCCACACCTGTTTCATGTAAACATACTGTCAGCATAGCTAGTGAATTCAATACACACTTCATCTAGACAGTAACCTCTCTTATTAAGCCTTCGGCACAGACAGACACAGGTTCCTGTCCTCCCTTGTTAGCCCCCCAAAACAGTTGAACTCAAACCAGTCTCAATTTATAAAATCAAAAAATTATTACTAACCTTAAAACCTACCACCCTCACCTACAGTAACATACCGAGTACTTAAAAACTGTTGCTGATGCCCTATCTTTTCCTATTCCTATCCTAATCAACCACCCCATCACTGAAAGAAGTGTCCCAACTATATTGGAAAGGTGTGACATTCTTCCTCTCCATCAAGGTGGAAACTCTGTTGAGCTCTCATACTTCAGGCCTATAGCCATCCTGTCTCCACTCTCAAACATTCTGGAGAAATGCATCCAGTCACAGCTCCTCAGCTTCCTCACTGACAATTGCCTCTTTTCCCCCTACACAGTACAGTTTATGTCCTTTTCATAGTATGTGTATGGCTCTACTTAGTTTTATAACATCTGTTAACCTATATCAAAAATCTAGGGCTTAAGTCTCAGGACTTTTCCTAAATTTATCCATATTATCCCAACAAAAATTGCTTCAAAAACTAGTTTGCCTAGAAATACATGAGAGTTGACTATCTTAGGTCTCCAGCTACCTCTCAAATACATAACAGACAGTAAAATGGGAAAATGACATCTCCTCGTTCCTTCCAGTTATAATGGGTGTCTTTCAGGGATCCATTTTAAGGTCCCTGTTGTTCAATATATTCATTAATGATCTCCATATAGTTTTTAAACAAGCCACTATCATACATTACACAGATGATTCAATAATCATCTGTATTGCTAAAAGCATAAATAAATGAAAACAACTTACTCAAGAGTTTTTCTCCACCATACAGGACTGACTGTCTGATGCATAGATGCTCCTTAACACTAAAAAAAGATCATATTTACCCCAAAGCACTCAAATAACTACAAAAATAATTTCAAAAGCACTTCCTCTAAGAATACCAATATAGAACTAGTAAGTTAAACTAAGTTTCTAGAACTGACTATTGATGAAAGCTTAAAATTTGATTATCACATAAAACAAGCTGTAAAGAATAACACACACTAAAAGTTATCTGCACTCTATACAGTCAAGCAATACCTCACAGATAATGCCAGAAAAAAAGTATTTCTTAATCCCATCTCATCCTGTCACTTCTTGATGCTGCTCCCTCTGGATTAACCTACAATCCACTCAACTCTCACATGCTTTGTTCTCCTTAAGGTCTACCTTCACCCCTTTCACCACTCTATGAGCTTCTTGGAACAATGCTATACTAAGGTGGAAAAATTTGCCACCAATCACCATTATAGGACATATCAGTGTCTGGCTTTAAAAAATACTTCAATGATTAGAGCTAAGGCATTACCTTACACTTTCCAAACTAGTCACTTCCAATAAGCTCATCTATTATCCAGATGTCCCAGTTTGAAAAATATTCTCCAGCTTTATAATCCAATAGACAGCTGAGATCCACTGATAAAATGTTATTAACTGTTACAAAAGCAAATAATTCAACTGGTAACTCTTTGCACTCCACTTTACTGGCCAAAATTTGGAACTCCCTTCCTCTGCCTCCAAGAAACACAATAAACCCCAAATTTTTTAAGGCACAAACTTGAGAATACCGAAAAGATACCTGGCTCTGTCATTTCACAACTCCTGGATGATAAATGTCTTGCCCCTTCTATCTCCTATTCTTTCAAAGTGTTATACCCTAAGTTATTGGCCTTATGTCCCTCCTTATCATCTACTACTCCCTCATCTTTCATCGACCTGTTCTAAAGCGTAGCATCTCACCTCTTAATATAATCATTTATTTCCTCCTTTTTTCCTCCTTCTACCAATTTTTTTTCCAAATATATTTCATATTCCTTTAGATAATGCTGCTACTAATTAACAGTGCTCTGTTTAAATGTTGTATATTTGTTGATTATTTGTATACCTCCATTTACTATTTTTTAAGTAAAGTTGGAATTTTTCTGGAGCTTTTCTCCCCTGGCCTCCGCTGAAAAGGGCAGCTTTCTGCACAGCCGGACTATCCCAGCAAACAAATGCAATAAATAAATAAAATAAATATTTGTTGATTCCTGAAAAACAAAATCAAGTTCAAGAGATTAAATGCCAGCACAAAAAATTCTGTTGTGATAAATAAGCTAAACCTTTTCCAACTGAAGTAAGCAGATAAGGTGAAAAATCAGTAGAGCTCTAATGAAAACCAACCTGAAGCCAGCACTTCTTTTAAAAAGATGTAAAAAGATGTGAGTAATCAAGATCATTTGCTGTTCAAAATATACAGATGACAGAGTACTGAGAGGAAACAGAAGACATCTGTTTAAAATGAATGGCTCAAAGTGACTACCTCAGACAGATAGTGTTCCTCATACATTCAGAAGTTCTAAAACATCAAAAGAAGTAACCAATGAGATATCAACAATTATACAACGACTCCCCCATTAATATTCCAAAACGTGCATGCTGATTGGTCAGCGTGCACACTGCGAATCAAAGACTTATACTAATGGAAAAAGGTCCGGTTGCCCAGACTTTTTCCATTAGTATAAGTCTTTTTTTTTTTTTTTTTTTTTTACAGCGACGGAGAAAGCAAGATTTCCATTGCTTTTTAGAAACTGTCTCTCTATGTTAAAGAAGTTTAACATTGCGAGACAGCTTTAAAAAAAGTAACGGAGATCTTCCTTTATCCATTGCTTTTTTTAATGCTGTCTCACTATGTTAAATTCCTTTAACTTAGCAAGACACTTTGTAAAAAGCAATGGAGATCTTGCTTTCTCCATTGCTTCCACCCACAGCTCTGATGTACTGCGTAAGCATACACATGCGAATTACATCAAAACTGCCACAGAATACCAGACAGCTGCAGAAGGGCAGCACAGAGGCATTATACAATGCCATTATTTAAGAAAAGTAAGTATTTTTTTTTTTTTTAAATAATGTCATTGTATAATAGCAATAACCCACTTCTGGGTGTGGGTAATGCTGGATTTACCCACGGCTGTCTTTGTTTGGCCACTCGGGCTTTGCCCTCCAAACCACACCAACCGTGGATAAATCCAGCATTACCCACAGCCAGGCGTGGGTTATTGCTTAAATATGACATGAGAGATGTTTTCAAAGTGGTTGTAACATCAGAGTGCACTGATGAACTGTCTATTGCAATTAAAAATCAGTTTTAAAATGTTCGATAGATGCGTCTGATTACTTAGGAAGGCAACCAGATATTCTTGATACTTCATAGGCCATAATGTAATTAATGAAATACATGCATAGATTGTATTGTTAAGTCATTGTTTAAGCCTACTCAATACTACCGTTTCTACTCTGACACCCTGCATTTCTGCAAAATCCTCCATCTATTTTGTTCTCATTAAGGTCTACTTCAGCCCTTTCACCACTCTATGAGCTTCTTCCCAATTTCCTTTTGAACTTCTGAATCAAGCAAACCTTCTGATTACTTCATAAGGAGGTATAATTTCATTGAAGACCTATGTATGTGCATATTTAGCAGTATATTGTTTTACAAACTGATTAAATATTCATTCATTGTTGCACGATTCCACTTGCATATTTTCTTGATTATGTACTTCTCTCTTGTTTGTTTTGATAGCTCTAGCAGCCACTATTTTCTGTACATCATGTCATACAAACACAGATATCAGTGTATTCCTTGCCTAATTTGCATATTTTCTAATTATCTGATTTGTAACTTTAGTGATTATTGTGACTTCTGTTGTTCTGTGCCTCTAACCTGGGTCATGGCTGAAAAGGGTCCTTAGACCAGTTTACTTGCCTGGTTAACAAATAATAATAATGAAAATAAGTAAATATGTTTATATGTGCCACTGAATGTCTACCTTGACAAAGGGTACATTCCTCTGCTTCTGAAAAACTGGGATTTAGACTGTGTATATCCCTGTACATGTATGCCACGTTTAGCCTTATTCAGAGCCCTATATGCATATCACATGGACAAGATTCCTGTGCACTACTGAATAATCTGAAAGCAGAACTAATGGAGGTGGAAGTAGTATATCTCATGCTGCCTTTTATTTTGTATTTTGAATAACAAGACGTTATGTACTCACCATAACGTTCGATATATGTAGTCCATCTTGCCTCATATTCTTACCCGTGGGGGCCATACTCTAGCTCAAAGTCTTCAATTGGCTCGTGGCTAAGAGGTAGCCCATGCTGCAACGCACCTATCTCCAGATCTTGTTTGCTGCAAGCTCACATACACACACACACCAACACGCTGAGAGGAAGAACCAACTCAACACATCAAAAGGAGTGCTGAAATCAGAGACTCAACCTCTGGGTCCTACAGGAGGGGTAGGTCGGTGGGTTAGTAAAATGTGAGATGAGATGGACTACATATATCAAGCGTTATGGTGAGTACATAACTTCTTGATGTAATGTAGTCCAATCTCGCCTACATTCTTACCAGTGGGACAGCGTCCCTAGCACCTAAACCTTGGGTGGCTCACTGGAAAATACTCCTGAGCACTGTGGAACCAAAGGAAGATCTGCCTCTAGATACCAGATCCAATTTGTAGTGACTAATAAAGGTATGAGGAGGTGCCCAAGTGGCTGCAGCACAAATATCATCCATAGACATCCTAGCCTGAAAAGCAATAGAAGTAGACACCGAACGTGTAGAATGAGCCTTCACTTTAAAGGGCAATTCCTTGCCATTTGAAATACAGATGAAGGAAATGCAACTAGAAATCCATCTGGACAGAGTTACTTTAGAAAATGGAGTCCCGAGTCTACTGTCTGAAAACGAGACGAGTTGATCAGATTTCCTAATATCTTTTGTTCTATGTAAACAGAAATGCAATTGTCTGTGGACAGCTAGCTGATGAAACTTAAATTCTGCCCTGTTAGAGAATTCAGGGAAAAATACAGCCAGCTCAATGGACTGGTTGAGGTTGACCACCGAAGCAACCTTAGGCATAAAGGAAGGATTAGGTCTAAGCGAAACCCTATCCTTGTGAATTTCTTTCTTAAAAGCTGTCTCAGGTTTCAACTTTCTGTTACCAAAGAAGTTCAGTTGTGAGTGTTCTGCCATTTCACACTGAGCTGATCAAAGGAAAGACACTGAGGAAACTCAGAGCTATAATATATAACATTAAGTGTCCTGTTTTTTGTTTATTTTGTTCTTTATTTCTTTGTTATTTATAGCACTTTGTGTACTGTGTATTTTTCTAGCTAGTTTCACTGTGTGTGAGGTATTAACTGGGAATTGTCCACTTTTATTAAGCATCTGTTGGGTTGTTTGTTTCTGATAACTTGTTGCAGTTAAACTCTTTTTTTCTAGAGGCTCCTTTAGCTGTTTAAAACTTTCATTTAAAGGCTCACTGCTGCGTTTCAGCTGTGAGAAACATTTCTGCAGTTTGTTTCCCACCCTCCCTGTTGGTATAATGTTTTTATAGTTGGTGGCTTTGCAGTTGCCGCCCTAGTGTAAATTTGATCTGGGACCCTCCTCCCAGTCTAGTGTCATTACCTCATTCTACCCAGTACAGGGAGAACAATTGAGAAGGCCAATCAGCTTAGTTTCTGCTACTCCTTTCTCTCTTTCCTGTCTCTCTTTCCACTTAAAAAAAATTGTATCTGCTTTTACTGTATTTGTGTTTCTTCCTACTTTATTTTGCTTTTGTGTCATCTTAAAAGTACTCAATTGTATTTATTACTGCTTGGTGTAACTCATTCTAAGCCTTTTAGTTTAAGCACTTGGGCTTCAGACCAGCTGTTTTACATTAAGAAGGTTTGTGGTCTGCACTGTAGTGGCAGAACAGGTAGCTTACATCCTTCCAAGTTGGGAACTGCTGATTGAGGGCTCAGTGTCTGTTATTCTAAAAGTGTATTAAATAGAAGTTATGTTCTTACCATAACGTTCCATGTTAGTTGTCTTCTTCGCCTTCTTTCTTGCTGGATGGGTTGGAGCCACCTCGCCTCGGCTGCCACTCTAAAGCTCGAGAGTTGGTTCCACCGCTCGAGGCCCCCTATATCCCACAATGCTAGGCGTGAATTACCTCAGATCTCGCTTGTGAGCTAGGCCCAGCTAATAATACAACCAGGAAAAACTGGAAAAGAGTCCACCTCTATAAACAAAGGGAAGGAGAAAAGGTGACCTAAGCCTGATCTAGGAAAATATGCACAGCAGAGCATATACCTATCGCAAAGAGGTGGTAGAAAGAGAGGTCACAATCAAACTCCTCTAGGTCTGTCCAGGCCAGGGGAGGAGGGGTGGGGAAAGAAGAAAGAAGAAGACAACTAACATGGAACGTTATGGTAAGAACATAACTTCTATATGTTAAGTTGTCTATCTCCTTCATTCTTGCTGGATGGGACCGTCCTAGCACCTTGTCCCGGTGGCCTAACGGAACAGACTCTTGAGAACAGTGGAACCAAAGTTAGCTCTATGCCTAGAAGCTAAATCCAACTTATAATGTGAAATGAAAGTGTGAGGAGTAGCCCAAGTAGCCGCTGCACAAATGGTGTCAATAGGCAGTCTGTCTTGGAAGGCTATAGAAGTAGCCAAAGCTCTGGTGGAATGGGCTTTAGGTTTGTTAGGCAGCTTTTGGTGTCTTATTTCATAGACAATGGAAATTAGAGATGTTAGCCATCTAGATAGTGATACCTTGGAAACAGAAAGTCCCTTTCTGCCTTCTGCATAAGAGACAAACAGCTGGTCAGATTTTCTGAATTGTTTGGTTCTATCCAAATAGTACCTTAACTGACGATGAACATCTAGCCAAAGCAATTTTTGTTCAGACCTATTAGAATATTCTGGAAAAAACACAGGGAGGTCAATGCTTTGATTTAGGTTAGACGCCGAGGCTATTTTAGGTAAAAAGGACGGGTTGGTTCGTGAGGATACCCTGTCCTTATGGAACAACAGATAAGGAGGTCGACAGCTGAGTGCATGAAGTTCTGAAACTCTTCTAGCTGAAGTAATAGCTACCAGAAAGAGAGTCTTCCATGATAGCAATTTTAAAGAACAGGAAGCTGCAGGTTCGAAAGGGGGGGAGAATCAAGGAACTGAGAACTAAATTTAGGTCCCAAGGAGGAGGAGGATTTCTTATAGGAGGTCTGAGTAGAAAACTCCCTTCAAAAGGCTTTGCAAAGCTTGTGGGACATTATGGCAGACTCTGAAATGCCCACATGAAAGTTAGAAATAGCTGCCAATTGAACTTTAAGAGTAGAAGGAGATGAACCTGCATGGAAGAGTTCAGCTAGAAAATCAAGGACTATTTGGATGGAAGCCGTGAAAGGATCTATGTCCCTTCCTTGAGCCCAATAGGTGAAACGTTTCCACTTACTCAGATAAATCTTTCAGTGGAAGATTTATGGGAAGCTATCAAAATATCTCGAACAGAGTGAGATATTTGAGGAAGCCTGGCTAAGGTTGGAATTGGAGGAACCAAGCAGTGAGGTTCAGAGAGGAGAGGGAGCGATGAAACTGACCCGACTGATGGATCAAAAGATCTGGAACTAGGTCCAGATGCCAAGGTTGCTCCAACAGAAATTGATGTAGAAAGGGGAACCAAACCTGTCGAGGCCAGTAAGGAGCAATGAGGATCAAGGAGGCCTTCTGAGCGATAGCTTTCTGTATCACTTGAGAGATTAGTGGGAAGGGAGGAAATGCATACAGAAGTCCCCGGGGCCAAACTTGGACTAGAGCGTCTCTGCTGGGCTGGCCTGGTAACGGGAATAGGGTGAAATAATCTCTGCACTTGCTGTTTTGGGGGTAGCAAAAAGGTCACAGCAAGGCTGACCCCACTTGAGAAAAATTTCTCTCACAACAGAGTCTTTCAGAGACCACTCGTGAGGCATGAGGATGGCTCTGCTCAACTTGTCCTTGATTTGATTGGATTTCCGGGATCTGCATTGCTATCAGAAACCGCTGAGAAGAAATCGCCCATTGCCACAGTCTGAGTGCTTCTCGACATAGGGGATAGGACCTGGTTCTGCCTTGTTTGTTGATATACCACACTACAGACATATTGTCCGTCTGGATTGCTATCGTTCCCAAGGGAAGAGAGTCTTGAAGGGCTTGCAACGCTAAAAGCACTGCTCTCATCTCTAGAACATTTATGTGCAAGTGGCATTCGTCTGGTTGTCATGTGCCCTGGACAGTTCTGCCCTGATAATGCCCCCCCCCCACCCGATCAGGGAGGCGTCCGTTGTCAGAGTAGCAACCGGAGGGGAAGGAACAAAGGGTCTGCCCAAGAAGAGCTGAGGGGAAGACATCCACCACAGAAGATGATTTCTGCATGTTTGCGTAATCATAATGGTGTGGGACATTGGAAGTTGCTGGTATGACCATTGTGTGAAGAGCATCCATTGAAGGATTCTCATGTGGAATCTGGCTAATGGAAGCAGAGGTATGGCAGCCGCCATAATCCCCAATACTTTCAGAACTAACCTGGCTTTGACTCTGTTGCTGCTGAAGAGGAGCGAGACCAGTTTGTGTATGTCTGTTATTCTCTGATCTGTTAGTCTCGCAGACATGTTGACTGTGTCTAGATTTGCGCCTATGAAGGTAATAGTACGACAAGGCGACAAAACAGACTTTTCGCAATTTATTGAAATGCCTAAGTTTTGACAAATGCGAAAGGTGTAGTCCCTGGCCATTAGAAGAAGATGCTTGGTGGGAGCTGTGAGGAGCCAGTCGTCCAAATATGGAAACACCTGGAATCCTTGACGTCTCAGGTGAGAAGCTACCACTGCCATGCATTTGGTAAACACCCGGGGGCAGTGGTGAGACCAAAGGGCAGGGCCCTGAATTGAAAATGACTGGTTCCCAGCCTGAAGCGGAGGAATCTTCTGGAGCGTCTGTTCATTTTTATGTGATAGTACGCATCCTGAAGGTCTATAGAGCACATCCAGTTTTCCTTTCCCAATAGGGGAAGGATGGACTGTAGCGTGACCATCGAACTCTTGTTTTCTTGACCGACTTGTTCAAGATACTGAGATCCAAAATTGGTCTCCAGTCCAGTCCCTGTTTTCTTTGGAACTAAAAAGAACCTGGAGTAGATTCCGGATCCTTGCTGGTCTGCTGGAACTGGCTGAATTGCTCTTTTGCAAGCAGCTTTGAAATTTCCAAAGCTGCAAGATCCCTTTGCAGGTGGAACATCTGGAAGGGATTTTTTTTGATCGGTTTGGAATGCGAATGAAGGGAATGGAATAGCCTTCGGAAATGATGGGCTGTACCCACTTGTCTTGAGTTAGGGATAGCCAGGCTTCTGGGTACAGTGACAATCTTTCCCCGACTGCCTCGAAGGTGGACAGTCGAGCAACACCTCAGGGATGCTGTATGGGCTTGTGAGGAAAGGTCTCGCGATTGCCCTGGATCTGCGGACACCCTCTGCCTCTGGGCGATGTCTACCATTATTGTTCCCTCCTCTGCCTCTGGAGGAACCGACTCTGTGCATCAGGCAAATTCCCTTGAGATTGTTTATGGAACCATGTTTTCCCACTTTTCTGGCCTTTGGGGTAAGGTCTAGAAGGAGTAGAAAACGGACTCGACGGCAGATAGAGTTTTGCCATCCGTCTCACACCTAGTCAAGGTTTCTTTCACTTGAGGACCAAAGAGAGATGATCCATCAAGCGGGAATTAGTGAAAGACGTTTTAAAGGGGTCCGCAAAATTGCATAGTCGCATCCAGGCATGCCGCGTATAAGGCGACACCTGTCCCTTGGCTCTACTCACTCCATCAGCTGCATATGAAAGGCGATGGAGGAGTTAGCTATCGAATTCAGGGTAGTCAGCTGGGTGTTCATTTTGTCCTGAAAATCTGCAGCTGTAGGATCCTTCAACATCTCACTCACTTCCTTGATCAAGTCTCTCTGGAGACGGGTGAAATGGCATAGGTAGTTCAGTGAGCGATTGCAAAGGTCGCTGACGAAAACATCCGCTTCCCATACCTGTCCATAGACCTAGATCCTTGTTAGGGGGATGAACAGGCACTGAAGGATCAGCTAGTTCCTTCTTGGTGGCAGCAGCTACCACCATAGCATCCACAGTAACACCTTTGGTCAGAAATTGTTTGTCAGTTGGTGCTGTTATAAATTTAGAAGGTCTCCTGGGGGTAGGGTCCACTGAGTCAGGAGCCGTCCAGGCTTTGCCACCACCTGCATGAGGGGATCAAGGGGGACACCCAGGAGGTGGAAGGGCGAGAGCCAAATGCCTCAAGATACACAGATTCATCCTCCGAAGGGTTAAGGGCTGGCCAATTTCCCTCTGTTTCAGGATCTCTAGAATGTCCATAAAGCAAAAGGAGACATCTTCAGAAGGGGAACGGGGAACCTCGAATCCTCTAAATCTGTGTCAGAGGTGACAGACTCAGGTGAGTCTATGTGCTTCCTCTTACACTTTCTCTTCCTAGGGGCTCCCCTGCCAACTCAGGGAGGCCTCGAAGAGGATGAGATCCCACAGGGATTCTTGAGGAGCTGGCTCTCTGCGGTCTGGGATGAGGGAGTGAGTAGACATAACCTGAGGCACCGAAGAGGGAGGGACGGACGGAGCCAACTGTGGAGTTGAACAAGGTTCCAACACTCTCCGCATGACCTCGAACGCACCCCTGTCAGGCAGAGCCAGAGGTCCCTGCTCCGAGAAGCTGAGAACCTCCCTCGGCACCGACAGAGATGGCTCCGAGGCCGATGTCGGAGCCGAACTCAGCGCCGGAAGCACCGAGAGGGAGAGGGGGTCGGACAAGGGTCCGATGCCACTCACCCGTCGAGCCGACGAGAAAGTCGGCGCCGAGATTCTTCAAGAGAAGAAATGGAGCCGACGACGGAGCCAAGACAAATGTATCGGATCCGGCTACCACAGTCTCGGTTCGAGGGCGCCGAGCTGGCTCGAGCTCAAAGGAGTCGGAGGAGGAATATTTAGAGGAATAGGTTGAGGCATCGACTGATGAGTCGGGCTCTGAAGCATTTGGGCCAGTGCCTCGGACTTTAGAAGTCGACTCACTACCCTCTGGAGGTCATGATCCGAGAGCCTCGATGACCTGGAGGAGTGAGATCTGTGGCTCCGTTCAGACAGCAGGAGGCGCTGGAGCGAATGAACGGAGCCAAGGGATGGTGACCTCGACCTCTTTCTAGATGTCGGCTCCGATGGTCTGATCGGAGCCGACCCAGAATCTCCAACCACAGAAACTGTAGTCAAAGACTCATCGGCTCCAGCGGAGCCGATGTAGCAGTAGGCTTGAAGCCTTAGGCCTCGACTCAGAAACTGGATTCGAGGTCTTAGAAGTCTTGGAAGGTTTTCGATGAAGCAGTTAGGGAACCTTCAGGCTTGAGCAAACCCCTTAGGATGAGTTTGTTCTTTCTTTCCTGCAGGACTCTGAGGCTGAAGCCATGGCATACAGCACAAGAGTCCTGCAGGTGTAAAGGTACCAGGCAGTACACAAGAGTGTGACCGTCTGTCAGAGACATTTTCTGACAGCACGAGTCACACTTGAAGCCTGAGACCTTTGAATCCTTGGACATTTTCAGGAACCGAAGTGTAATCACCACACAAAACACACACACACCGATTACACTATCAGAAAAAGGTAAATTAACTAAAAGCTAAGAATTTAGTTATTTATATAAAATAAATCCCTACAAAACACATACACACCACTATTAGGGATAGAGGGCCTGAAGGCCTAAGGAAAGAACTTATCAGTTCTTGTGGGAAAGGGGCTGGATAAGGGTAGAAAGGATAATATCCACTACACTATAGCTAAAGAAGAAAAAGCTAAGCTAAAAAGGGGTTTAAAAAGTTTTAAGACTGATCTAATACCACTGACCTGAGCGGTAGAAAGAACAACACCTCGATCGCTGTAGCGGAAAACGAGATCTGAGGTAATTCACGCCTAGCATTGTGGGATATAGGGGGCCTCGGAGCGGTGGAACCAACTCTCGAGCTTTAGAGTGGCCAAGTCGGAGCCGAGGTCGGCTCTGAACCCATCCAGCAAGAATGAAGGCGAGATAAGACAACTTAACATTTCTGGTTTAAGCACTTGGGCTTCAGGCCAGTTATTTTACATTAAGAGGGTTCGTGGTCTGCACTCTTGTGGGAGGAGAGGCTGGACTCTGCCCTTCTGAGCTGGGAATTTCTGGTTAAAGGCTTACAGTGCCTGCATATTTGAACTGCTTCTTACTGAAATTGGTACACCTTGTTTGCTGTAGCATAGACTAGACCCAGGCCTGCTGAATCTAGCTTTGTTTGTATGCTTGTTGTTTGTTTGCTTGTTATTTCCCTGAAACGCTAATTCCACCTAAAACACAGCGTTTCAGCGCTTCTGTGGATCCCTAGTGATATCTGCATTACTTACTGTACTTATTTCCTTGTTTCACTTGAAAGAAAGTTACTGTTTGTCATTTTTGCATTTAAGTTACCTGTAACACATTGCATTTAAGTTACCTGGCACTTGCTCACTAAGTCAGCACTAAAAAATTAAAAGCACTACACCCTCACAAACTCCTCTTGAGTACCTTGTTCTCCATTGGCCCTTTTTTCAATTATAAAGGAATTCCCAATACTTTTTTTCAATTATAAAGGAATTCCCAATACTATTCTAGCATGTCCAAAGGTCAGTTGTCAATCTCCTCTCCGGTCCAGCTGGTGAATCTGGGAATCTTGAGGCAATGTTACAACTGCCTCATGTACACAGACAACCCTCTCCTCCTCCCAACAAATTCCAACACATGTGAGAGATGCAACCATATAGCCAAACTGGAAGCTAAGCTCTCTCAACTCAGTACTGGCGTAACCAGTCAGGAGGAGAAGGAAACCACACTCACTACAATTCCAGTCTCACATAGACCTACCACGACAGCAAACCAAACACAAACACACAAAAACATACTGAGGCTCTAAATAAAAATCTGCTTAAGCAGCAGAGACCTCAAAGCAGACACCCAAGCAACCGCTACCCCAAAACAAAACACGTGCAACACATAGCTCACAAAGCCAGTGTGCCGAACAGCCACAGCCCTTAAAGCTAAACAACACACCTGATACACTTGTAATAGGTGACTCTATCTTCAGGCACACTGACATCCCGCTCACCAGGCTGAACAAGGAGAAGGTCACGGTGAGCAGCCTGTTGGGCTAGAATCCGCCACATAACACAAGCACTCAGGTCACTCCAAGGCAAGTACAAATATGACTCAGTCATTGTCCATGCTGGTGTGAATGACCTGAGACGTACCTCCCTGGACTACATGAAAGAGACATAGAGGAGCTCTCTGAGCATGTAGCCCAGGCGGTATGACCCTGACCTTGAGTAGCATCTTACCCTCACCAAGAATGATGCCACAATATGAAAACAAGATGATCAATTTCAACAATTGGCTTAAGTATTGGTGTCATTCAAAGGGGATCCAATGCCTGTCAGCCTAGGATGACATGCTCGACAAGCCACAATGCTTAGCTAGGGGGCTTGCACCTGTCACCCTGGGCTTTGATATTGGCAAAAGCTCTTGCTACCCCATAGTACCTTTTTAGGCAAGGCTCAAAAGACAAACCCATCTCCATAGGTATCACAAGGAATAAGAAACTAAGGGTAATGCTACTCAATGCCAGAAGTCTAAACCTCAAGATGCATGCACTCAAAACTCTCCTTAGCATGGAGAATATTGATATCTGTGCAGTAACAGAAACCTGGTTCAAGGCTCCCGACAACACTCCAGCACTACCAGGTTATACCTCATACCATGCTTTTCGCCCCAAAACTTGGACCGAACCACAAAGGAGGAGGGAGTATCAATATTCACAAAGATACCCACACCTCCAGGTTGGTGGCACAGCACGAAGCATCAGAGACTACCCATGTACAGCTAACAGTGGGAAAAACTGCCTTCCAGTTTATAGCCTGCTACAGACCACCCTCCCAAACCCAGGAACCCCACTCGGCCTTCCTGAGAACACTGGAAAATATGAAGATCTCTCCAAACACCATTATATTGGGCGACTTCAACTACCCAAACATAGACTAGGAGCATTACTCTAGCTCCAACACCTAGCCCAAAGGTTCCTAGAATTTATAAACTCAAATGCTATGGAACAACTTGTTACCACTCCCACAAGAAAACATACTGGACCTGATCATCACCAACATGGGGACTCTATGTTCCAGACCAGAAGTGTATCCCTCACTGGTAAGATCAGACCATAAACTAATCTCACTGGATATTCACATCCCGACCCCACCCCCTGCCCAGAAAACCACAGTGAAAAACGTCTCTAAAGCAAATTTCACACTCCTCAAAACTGAGGTAGAATCCTTCAAAGCCCCCAGGCCTGTGGAAAATATGGCCCAGACCGCAGAATCCTTTATAAACGCATTCTATGAACACCTTCAGGAATGCATGGATCATGCAATCCCAAATAAAACCAAGACCCAATCCTCCAAAGGCAGACTTCCTGTCTGGTGGACCCCAGCCATAAACAAACTATACTATAGAAGGAGGAAGCTACTACATGATAGAGCAGAATCCCAAAAAGGGAAGGCATCTCTGATAAGTATTAGCAAAAAACTACGGGCACTCATAAAATCATCTAAGGCCAGCTTCGAGTAAAAAATTGCACAGGACACTAAGGATAATCACAAGGCTTTCTTTAGTTATGTTAGGAACATAAACAAACTATACTATAGAAGGAGGAAGCTACTACATGATAGAGCAAAATCCCAAAAAGGGAAGGCATCTCTGATCAGTATTAGAAAAAACTACGGGCACTCATAAAATTGTCTAAGGCCAGCTTCGAGTGAAAAATTGCACAGGACACTAAGGATAATCACAAGGCTTTCTTTAGTTATGTTAGGAACCTGGGTGGGAATTCCCAGATATGCTCAGAATTAGTCCAAAATGACAAAAAATAGACCGAACCCACAGACATTGCCAACATCCTAGCTGACAGGTTCAGTGCAAACTTCTCCCCACCAAAGGGCAAATATCTATCCCAGCAGAGTGCTGCCCCCTGACATCTCAGATGCTCAGGTAAGAGCTGCCCTCTCCAAAGCAAAAACACAGCATCAATGGGACCAGGCGGTGTCCGGGCTGCATCCTACATGAACTCCAAGAAGAGCTAAACCCAAACATAAAACTACTGTTCAATCTCAGCCTTACTACAGGATATGTACCCAAAGAGTGGCGTACAGCAACAGTGGTCCCTATCCACAAAGGTGGTGCCTCAACGGATCCTGGAAACTATCGTCCTATAAGCCTGACTAGCTTGGTCTGCAAAGCTATGGAAAGGATCATCATGGACCTCATAAATAAAGATATTGGGGACCTACAGACACTGGATCCTACCCAGTTTGGCTTTGTTAAGGGCAGATCCTGCCTCTTAAACCTGGTCAATTTCTTTGAAACAGTCACCAAGGCCATTGATGAGGGGAAAGTGGTCCACACAGCCTACCTGGACCTTGCAAAAGCCTTCGATACAATACCCCACTCGGGCATTATAGATAAGCTCACCAGCTTAAATATAACCCCCTGTGTCACTAGATGGGTTGCAAACTGGCTCAAGGACAGAACCCACATGGTTAGAATTGCTGGAGCCATGTCAGACTCCAAACCAGTTAGAAGTGGCGTCCCACAAGGCTCAGTACTGGGACCTCTCTTGTTCGGTATATATTTCGGAGGTACAGGCCAACATGGAAGGACTGTGGCTGACCAAGTTCAGATGACTGCAAACTGGGTGCCATAATCGACTCTCCAGCCGACACAAGCATCCTCCAAAAAGGCCTCATAGAAACAGACAACTGGTGCCAGAGCCATGGCCTCAAGCTAAATGCCAAAAAGTGTATAGTCATCTCCTTTGGCAAAAACAAAGTGCCCACAAATTACCACATAAGTGGTAATCCATTAAGTACAGAAGAAGTAATTAGGGACCTGGGACAATCTCTCATTTGACAACCACGTGGCCAAAGTGGTTAGAAAAAACATTTTATATAGCCCACCTAATCATGAAGGGATTCACATCTAGATCAGGGGAGGTCATCGTGCCTCTTTACTCATCCCTCATCAGGCCCATAATTGAGTACAATGCCCCTTTTGGGATGTACCTTACCAGACACCTGCAGCAACTGGAAAGACCCCAAAAGTACCTCACCAAGAGGATCAAAGGGCTCAAACAGATGCCATATGCTGCCCGGTTAAAGAAACTCCAGCTCTACTCAGTGGCATACCACCTGCTCAGAGGCGATCTGTGCCTGGCGTATATAAAGCCATGTCCAACCCGAATTAATGGACATGCTGCACCACAGAAAAACCAAATCCAAACGAGCTACCTGCGCTAGAGACTTGAACCTCAGCACTGAAATAAATAGGACATGCTGGAGGGACAGATTCATAACCCAGAGGCTCCCTTCACTCTGGAATAAAATCCCAGTCCAGGTTAGGCAGAGTCCCTCATTGACTCTCTTCAAGAGGAATCTTGATGAGTGAATGGGAGATCATAGGTTTACCCGGGTATCACTTCTGTGTCACTGTTAGACAGAGGCACAGTATACTAACCTCGAAAAGGGCATAGCAAAATTAATTTAAAATGGGTGGCGAAAGCCAAACACACTCTGGCTAGGCTTATAAATGCCCTAGGGCAGATAGTCTAGTATGAACCTATGAACCTATGAACAAGTAAGGGGGCCGAACTGATAAAGCTTGGAGTTCAGAGACCCGCCTAGCCAAAGTGATGGCTATCAAAAAGATTGTCTTCCAAGACAAAAATTTAATGTCATAGGTTGCTGCGGGCTCAAAAGGAGGCAAGGTAAGCCACTGTAACACAAAATTAAGGTCCCATGGCATTACAAGATCAAAGACTGGAGATCAAAGTAGCATAGTCCCTTTCAGAAAAGCCCTACAAAGTCTGTGCGCCATTAGATTGGGTTCATTAGCAACATGAAAAGTAGAAATGGCTGCCAACTGCACTTTGATAGTTGCCGCAGCTGATCCCTGGCTGAAGAGTTGAGAAAGAAATTCTAAAAACGATGAAATGGGAGCTGTATAGGGATTAATCTGCCTTTCATGAGCCC
This sequence comes from Protopterus annectens, assembly GCF_019279795.1. NCBI lineage: Eukaryota > Metazoa > Chordata > Ceratodontiformes > Protopteridae > Protopterus > Protopterus annectens. Next base: position 419,706,465 of record NC_056741.1, read on the forward strand.
AAATGGAGAATCTCTTCCACTTACTGGAATACATCTTCCTAGTAGAAGGCTTGTGGGTAGAAGACAGAATATGAACCACCTCCGGTGAAAAATCATGAAGCCTGACTAGGGACGGAAATGGAGCAGCCATGCTGTCAACCTGAGGGTCTGAATGGAGGGGTGGAACTGCCCTGACATATGAGTCAACAGATCTGGCTCTGGGTCCAGAATCCACGGATCATCCATTAGATAAGGGAGATAGATAGAGAGATTTAGACTGTGTATATCCCTGTACATGTATGCCACGTTTAGCCTTATTCAGAGCCCTATATGCATATCACATGGACAAGATTCCTGTGCACTACTGAATAATCTGAAAGCAGAACTAATGGAGGTGGAAGTAGTATATCTCATGCTGCCTTTTATTTTGTATTTTGAATAACAAGACGTTATGTACTCACCATAACGTTCGATATATGTAGTCCATCTTGCCTCATATTCTTACCCGTGGGGGCCATACTCTAGCTCAAAGTCTTCAATTGGCTCGTGGCTAAGAGGTAGCCCATGCTGCAACGCACCTATCTCCAGATCTTGTTTGCTGCAAGCTCACATACACACACACCAACACGCTGAGAGGAAGAACCAACTCAACACATCAAAAAGGAGTGCTGAAATCAGAGACTCAACCTCTGGGTCCTACAGGAGGGGGTAGGTCGGTGGGTTAGTAAAAATGTGAGATGAGATGGACTACATATATCAAACGTTATGGTGAGTACATAACTTCTTGATGTAATGTAGTCCAATCTCGCCTACATTCTTACCAGTGGGACAGCGTCCCTAGCACCTAAACCTTGGGTGGCTCACTGGAAAATACTCCTGAGCACTGTGGAACCAAAGGAAGATCTGCCTCTAGATACCAGATCCAATTTGTAGTGACTAATAAAGGTATGAGGAGGTGCCCAAGTGGCTGCAGCACAAATATCATCCATAGACATCCTAGCCTGAAAAGCAATAGAAGTAGACACCGAACGTGTAGAATGAGCCTTCACTTTAAAGGGCAATTCCTTGCCATTTGAAATACAGATGAAGGAAATGCAACTAGAAATCCATCTGGACAGAGTTACTTTAGAAAATGGAGTCCCGAGTCTACTGTCTGAAAACGAGACGAGTTGATCAGATTTCCTAATATCTTTTGTTCTATGTAAACAGAAATGCAATTGTCTGTGGACAGCTAGCTGATGAAACTTAAATTCTGCCCTGTTAGAGAATTCAGGGAAAAATACAGCCAGCTCAATGGACTGGTTGAGGTTGACCACCGAAGCAACCTTAGGCATAAAGGAAGGATTAGGTCTAAGCGAAACCCTATCCTTGTGAATTTCTTTCTTAAAAGCTGTCTCAGCTTTCAACTTTCTGTTACCAAAGAAGTTCAGTTGTGAGTGTTCTGCCATTTCACACTGAGCTGATCAAAGGAAAGACACTGAGGAAACTCAGGGCTATAATATATAACATTAAGTGTCCTGTTTTTTGTTTATTTTGTTCTTTATTTCTTTGTTATTTATAGCACTTTGTGTACTGTGTATTTTTCTAGCTAGTTTCGCTGTGTGTGAGGTATTAACTGGGAATTGTCCACTTTTATTAAGCATCTGTTGGGTTGTTTGTTTCTGATAACTTGTTGCAGTTAAACTCTTTTTTCTAGAGGCTCCTTTAGCTGTTTAAAACTTTCATTTAAAGGCTCACTGCTGCGTTTCAGCTGTGAGAAACATTTCTGCAGTTTGTTTCCCACCCTCCCTGTTGGTATAATGTTTTTATAGTTGGTGGCTTTGCAGTTGCCCGCCCCTAGTGTAAATTTGATCTGGGACCCTCCTCCCAGTCTAGTGTCATTACCTCATTCTACCCAGTACAGGGAGAACAATTGAGAAGGCCAATCAGCTTAGTTTCTGCTACTCCTTTCTCTCTTTCCTGTCTCTCTTTCCACTTAAAAAAAATTGTATCTGCTTTTACTGTATTTGTGTTTCTTCCTACTTTATTTTGCTTTTGTGTCATCTTAAAAGTACTCAATTGTATTTATTACTGCTTGGTGTAACTCATTCTAAGCCTTTTAGTTTAAGCACTTGGGCTTCAGACCAGCTGTTTTACATTAAGAAGGTTTGTGGTCTGCACTGTAGTGGCAGAACAGGTAGCTTACATCCTTCCAAGTTGGGAACTGCTGATTGAGGGCTCAGTGTCTGTTATTCTAAAAGTGTATTAAATAGAAGTTATGTTCTTACCATAACGTTCCATGTTAGTTGTCTTCTTCTCGCCTTCTTTCTTGCTGGATGGGTTCGGAGCCGACCTCGCCCACTGCCACTCTAAAGCTCGAGAGTTGGTTCCACCGGCTCGAGGCCCCCCCTATATCCCACAATGCTAGGCGTGAATTACCTCAGATCTCGTTTGTGAGCTAGGCCCAGCTAATAATACAACCAGGAAAAACTGGAAAAGAGTCCACCTCTATAAACAAAGGGAAGGAGAAAAGGTGACCTAAGCCTGATCTAGGAAAATATGCACAGCAGAGCATATACCTATCGCAAAGAGGTGGTAGAAAGAGAGGTCACAATCAAACTCCTCTAGGTCTGTCCAGGCCAGGGGAGGAGGGTGGGGCCATGAAAGAAGCGAGAAGAAGACAACTAACATGGAGCGTTATGGTAAGAACATAACTTCTATATGTTAAGTTGTCTATCTCGCCTTCATTCTTGCTGGATGGGACAGCGTCCTAGCACCTTGTCCCGGGTGGCCTAACGGAACAGACTCTTGAGAACAGTGGAACCAAAGTTAGCTCTATGCCTAGAAGCTAAATCCAACTTATAATGTGAAATGAAAGTGTGAGGAGTAGCCCAAGTAGCAGCTGCACAAACGGTGTCAATAGGCAGTCTGTCTTGGAAGGCTATAGAAGTAGCCAAAGCTCTGGTGGAATGGGCTTTAGGTTTGTTAGGCAGCTTTTGGTGTCTTATTTCATAGACAATGGAAATTAGAGATGTTAGCCATCTAGATAGTGATACCTTGGAAACAGAAAGTCCCTTTCTGCCTTCTGCATAAGAGACAAACAGCTGGTCAGATTTTCTGAATTGTTTGGTTCTATCCAAATAGTACCTTAACTGACGATGAACATCTAGCCAAAGCAATTTTGTTCAGACCTATTAGAATATTCTGGAAAAACACAGGGAGGTCAATGCTTTGATTTAGGTTAGACGAGGCTATTTTAGGTAAAAAGGACGGGTTGGTTCGTAAGGATACCCTGTCCTTATGGAACAACAGATAAGGAGGTCGACAGCTGAGTGCATGAAGTTCTGAAACTCTTCTAGCTGAAGTAATAGCTACCAGAAAGAGAGTCTTCCATGATAGCAATTTTAAAGAACAGGAAGCTGCAGGTTCGAAGGGGAGAATCAAGGAACTGAGAACTAAATTTAGGTCCCAAGGAGGAGGAGGATTTCTTATAGGAGGTCTGAGTAGAAAAACTCCCTTCAAAAAGGCTTTGCAAAGCTTGTGGGACATTATGGCAGACTCTGAAATGCCCACATGAAAGTTAGAAATAGCTGCCAATTGAACTTTAAGAGTAGAAGGAGATGAACCTGCATGGAAGAGTTCAGCTAGAAAATCAAGGACTATTTGGATGGAAGCCGTGAAAGGATCTATGTCCCTTCCTTGAGCCCAATAGGTGAAACGTTTCCACTTACTCAGATAAATCTTTCGAGTGGAAGATTTATGGGAAGCTATCAAAATATCTCGAACAGAGTGAGATATTTGAGGAAGCCTGGCTAAGGTTGGAATTGGAGGAACCAAGCAGTGAGGTTCAGAGAGAGAGGGGAGCGATGAAACTGACCCGACTGATGGATCAAAAGATCTGGAACTAGGTCCAGATGCCAAGGTTGCTCCAACAGAAATTGATGTAGAAAGGGGAACCAAACCTGTCGAGGCCAGTAAGGAGCAATGAGGATCAAGGAGGCCTTCTGAGCGATAGCTTTCTGTATCACTTGAGAGATTAGTGGGAAGGGAGGAAATGCATACAGAAGTCCCCGGGGCCAAACTTGGACTAGAGCGTCTCTGCTGGGCTGGCCTGGTAACGGAATAGGGTGAAATAATCTCTGCACTTGCTGTTTTGGGGAGTAGCAAAAAGGTCGCAGCAAGGCTGACCCCACTTGAGAAAAATTTCTCTCACAACAGAGTCTTTCAGAGACCACTCGTGAGGCATGAGGATGGCTCTGCTCAACTTGTCCGCGATTTGATTGGATTTCCCGGGGATGTGCATTGCTATCAGAAACCGCTGAGAAGAAATCGCCCATTGCCACAGTCTGAGTGCTTCTCGACATAGGGGATAGGACCTGGTTCTGCCTTGTTTGTTGATATACCACACTACAGACATATTGTCCGTCTGGATTGCTATCGTTCCCAAGGGAAGAGAGTCTTGAAGGGCTTGCAACGCTAAAAGCACTGCTCTCATCTCTAGAACATTTATGTGCAAGTGGCATTCGTCTGGTTGTCATGTGCCCTGGACAGTTCTGCCCTGATAATGCCCCCACCCGATCAGGGAGGCGTCCGTTGTCAGAGTAGCAACCGGAGGAAGGAACAAAGGGTCTGCCCAAGAAGAGCTGAGGGGAAGACATCCACCACAGAAGATGATTTCTGCATGTTTGCGTAATCATAATGGTGTGGGACATTGGAAGTTGCTGGTATGACCATTGTGTGAAGAGCATCCATTGAAGGATTCTCATGTGGAATCTGGCTAATGGAAGCAGAGGTATGGCAGCCGCCATAATCCCCAATACTTTCAGAACTAACCTGGCTTTGACTCTGTTGCTGCTGAAGAGGAGCGAGACCAGTTTGTGTATGTCTGTTATTCTCTGATCTGTTAGTCTACAGACATGTTGACTGTGTCTAGATTTGCCTATGAAGGTAATAGTACGACAAGGCGACAAAACAGACTTTTCGCAATTTATTGAAATGCCTAAGTTTTGACAAATGCGAAGGTGTAGTCCCTGGCCATTAGAAGAAGATGCTTGGTGGGAGCTGTGAGGAGCCAGTCGTCCAAATATGGAAACACCTGGAATCCTTGACGTCTCAGGTGAGAAGCTACCACTGCCATGCATTTGGTAAACACCGGGGGCAGTGGTGAGACCAAAGGGCAGGGCCCTGAATTGAAAATGACTGGTTCCCAGCCTGAAGCGGAGGAATCTTCTGGAGCGTCTGTTCATTTTTATGTGATAGTACGCATCCTGAAGGTCTATAGAGCACATCCAGTTTTCCTTTCCCAATAGGGGAAGGATGGACTGTAGCGTGACCATCCGAACTCTTGTTTTCTTGACCGACTTGTTCAAGATACTGAGATCCAAAATTGGTCTCCAGTCCCCTGTTTTCTTTGGAACTAAAAAGAACCTGGAGTAGATTCCGGATCCTTGCTGGTCTGCTGGAACTGGCTGAATTGCTCTTTTTGCAAGCAGCTTTGAAATTTCCAAAGCTGCAAGATCCCTTTGAGCGGGTGGAACATCTGGAAGGGATTTTTTTGATCGGTTTGGAATGCGAATGAAGGGAATGGAATAGCCTTCGGAAATGATGGACTGTACCCACTTGTCTTGAGTTAGGGATAGCCAGGCTTCTGGGTACAGTGACAATCTTCCCCCGACTGCCTCCGAAGGTGGACAGTCGGGCAACACCTCAGGGATGCTGAAAGGGCTTATCGGAAAAGGTTTCTCGATTGCCCTGGTTCTGCGGACACCCTCTGCCTCTGGGGCGATGTCTACCATTATTGTTCCCTCCTCTGCCTCTGGAGGGGAACCGACTCTGTGCATCAGGCAAATTCCCTTGAGATTGTTTGCGGAACCATGTTTTCCCACTTTTCTGGCCTTTGGGGTAAGGTCTAGAAGGAGTAGAAAAACGGACTCCGACGGCAGATAGAGTTTTGCCATCCGTCTCACACCTAGTCAAGGTTTCTTTCACTTGAGGACCAAAGAGAGATGATCCATCAAACGGGGAATTAGTGAAAGACGTTTTAAAGGGGTCCGCAAAATTGCATAGTCGCATCCAGGCATGCCGGCGTAAGGCGACACCTGTCCCTGCGGCTCTACTCACTCCATCAGCTGCATATGAAAGGAGGCGCATGGAGGAGTTAGCTATCGAATTCAGGGTAGTCAGCTGGGTGTTCATTTTGTCCTGAAAATCTGCAGCTGTAGGATCCTTCAACATCTCACTCACTTCCTTGATCAAGTCTCTCTGGAGACGGGTGAAATGGCATAGGTAGTTCAGTGAACGCATTGCAAAGGTCGCTGACGAAAACATCCGCTTCCCATACCTGTCCATAGACCTAGATCCTTGTTAGGGGGATGAACAGGCACTGAAGGATCAGCTAGTTCCTTCTTGGTGGCAGCAGCTACCACCATAGCATCCACAGTAACACCTTTGGTCAGAAATTGTTTGTCAGTTGGTGCTGTTATAAATTTAGAAGGTCTCCTGGGGGTAGGGTCCACTGAGTCAGGAGCCGTCCAGGCTTTCTTTGCCACCACCTGCATGAGGGGATCAAAGGGGGGGGACACCCAGGAGGTGGAAGGGCGAGAGCCAAATGCCTCAAGATACACAGATTCATCCTCCGAAGGGTTAAGGGCTGGCCAATTTCCCCTCTGTTTCAGGATCTCTAGAATGTCCGCAAAGGAGACATCTTCAGAAGGGGAACGGGGGGAACCCTCGGAATCCTCTAAATCTGTGTCAGAGGTGACAGACTCAGGTGAGTCTATGTGCTTCCTCTTACACTTTCTCTTCCTAGGGGGCTCCCCTGCCAACTCAGGGGAGGCCTCGGAAGAGGATGAGATCCCCACAGGGGATTCTTGAGGAGCTGGCTCTCTGCGGTCTGGGATGAGGGAGTGAGTAGACATAACCTGAGGCACCGAAGAGGGAGGGACGGACGGAGCCAACTGTGGAGTTGAACAAGGTTCCAACACTCTCCGCATGACCTCGAACGCACCCCTGTCAGGCAGAGCCAGAGGTCCCTGCTCCGAGAAGCTGAGAACCTCCCTCGGCACCGACAGAGATGGCTCCGAGGCCGATGTCGGAGCCGAACTCACCAGCGTCGAAGCACCGAGAGGGAGAGGGGGGTCGGACAAGGGTCCGATGCCACTCACCCCGTCGGAGCCGACGAGGAAAGTCCGGCGCCGAGATTCTTCAAGAGAAGAAATTGGAGCCGACGACGGAGCCGAAGACAAATGTATCGGATCCGACGCTACCACAGTCTCGGTTCCGAGACGCCCTGGCTCCGAGCTCAAAGGAGTCGGAGGAGGAATATTTAGAGGAATAGGTTGAGGCATCGACTGATGAGTCGGGCTCTGAAGCATTTGGGCCAGTGCCTCGGACTTTAGAAGTCGACTCACTACCCTCTGGAGGTCATGATCCGAGAGCCTCGATGACCTGGAGGAGTGAGATCTGTGGCTCCGTTCAGACAGCAAGGGAGACGCTGGAGCCGAATGAACGGAGCCAAGGGATGGTGACCTCGACCTCTTTCTAGATGTCGGCTCCGATGGTCTGATCGGAGCCGACCCAGGAATCTCCAACCACAGAAACTGTAGTCAAAGACTCATCGGCTCCAGCCGGAGCCGATGTAGCAGTAGGCTTCGAAGCCTTAGGCCTCGACTCAGAAACTGGATTCGAGGTCTTAGAAGTCTTGGAAGGTTTTCCCGATGAAGCAGTTAGGGAACCTTCAGGCTTGAGCAAACCCCTTAGGATGAGTTTGTTCTTTCTTTCCTGCAGGACTCTGAGGCTGAAGCCATGGCATACAGCACAAGAGTCCTGCAGGTGTAAAGGTACCAGGCAGTACACACAAGAAGTGTGACCGTCTGTCAGAGACATTTTCTGACAGCACGAGTCACACTTCTTGAAGCCTGAGACCTTTGAATCCTTGGACATTTTCAAGGAACCGAAGTGTAATCACCACACAAAACACACACACACCGATTACACTATCAGAAAAAGGTAAATTAACTAAAAGCTAAAGAATTTAGTTATTTATATAAAATAAATCCCTACAAAACACATACACACCACTATTAGGGATAGAGGGCCCGAAGGCCTAAGGAAAGAACTTATCAGTTCTTGTGGGAAAGGGGCTGGATAAGGGTAGAAAGGATAATATCCACTACACTATAGCTAAAGAAGAAAAAGCTAAGCTAAAAAGGGGTTTAAAAAGTTTTTAAGACTGATCTAATACCACTGACCTGAGCCGGTAGAAAGAACAACACCTCGATCGCTGTAGCGGAAAACGAGATCTGAGGTAATTCACGCCTAGCATTGTGGGATATAGGGGGGGCCTCGAGCCGGTGGAACCAACTCTCGAGCTTTAGAGTGGCCAAGTCGGAGCCGAGGTCGGCTCTGAACCCATCCAGCAAGAATGAAGGCGAGATAAGACAACTTAACATTTCTGGTTTAAGCACTTGGGCTTCAGGCCAGTTATTTTACATTAAGAGGGTTCGTGGTCTGCACTCTTGTGGGAGGAGAGGCTGGACTCTGCCCTTCTGAGCTGGGAATTTCTGGTTAAAGGCTTACAGTGCCTGCATATTTGAACTGCTTCTTACTGAAATTGGTACACCTTGTTTGCTGTAGCATAGACTAGACCCAGGCCTGCTGAATCTAGCTTTGTTTGTATGCTTGTTGTTTGTTTGCTTGTTATTTCCCTGAAACGCTAATTCCACCTAAAACACAGCGTTTCAGCGCTTCTGTGGATCCCTAGTGATATCTGCATTACTTACTGTACTTATTTCCTTGTTTCACTTGAAAGAAAGTTACTGTTTGTCATTTTTGCATTTAAGTTACCTGTAACACATTGCATTTAAGTTACCTGGCACTTGCTCACTAAGTCAGCACTAAAAAATTAAAAGCACTACACCCTCACAAACTCCTCTTGAGTACCTTGTTCTCCATTGGCCCTTTTTTCAATTATAAAGGAATTCCCAATACTTTTTTTCAATTATAAAGGAATTCCCAATACTATTCTAGCATGTCCAAAGGTCAGTTGTCAATCTCCTCTCCGGTCCAGCTGGTGAATCTGGGAATCTTGAGGCAATGTTACAACTGCCTCATGTACACAGACAACCCTCTCCTCCTCCCAACAAATTCCAACACATGTGAGAGATGCAACCATATAGCCAAACTGGAAGCTAAGCTCTCTCAACTCAGTACTGGCGTAACCAGTCAGGAGGAGAAGGAAACCACACTCACTACAATTCCAGTCTCACATAGACCTACCACGACAGCAAACCAAACACAAACACACAAAAACATACTCGGAGGCTCTAAATAAAAATCTGCTTAAGCAGCAGAGACCTCCAAAGCAGACACCCAAGCAACCGCTACCCCAAAACAAAACACGTGCAACACATAGCTCACAAAGCCAGTGTGCCGAACAGCCACAGCCCTTAAAGCTAAACAACACACCTGATACACTTGTAATAGGTGACTCTATCTTCAGGCACACTGACATCCCGCTCACCAGGCTGAACAAGGAGAAGGTCACGGTGAGCAGCCTGTTGGGCGCTAGAATCCGCCACATAACACAAGCACTCAGGTCACTCCAAGGCAAGTACAAATATGACTCAGTCATTGTCCATGCTGGTGTGAATGACCTGAGACGTACCTCCCTGGACTACATGAAAAGAGACATAGAGGAGCTCTCTGAGCATGTAGCCCAGGCCGGTATGACCCTGACCTTGAGTAGCATCTTACCCTCACCAAGAATGATGCCACAATATGAAAACAAGATGATCAATTTCAACAATTGGCTTAAGTATTGGTGTCATTCAAAGGGGATCCAATGCCTGTCAGCCTGGGATGACATGCTCGACAAGCCACAATGCTTCGCTAGGGACGGCTTGCACCTGTCACCCTGGGCTTTCGGATATTGGCAAAAGCTCTTGCTACCCCCATAGTACCTTTTTTAGGCAAGGCTCAAAAGACAAACCCATCTCCATAGGTATCACAAGGAATAAGAAACTAAGGGTAATGCTACTCAATGCCAGAAGTCTAAACCTCAAGATGCATGCACTCAAAACTCTCCTTAGCATGGAGAATATTGATATCTGTGCAGTAACAGAAACCTGGTTCAAGGCTCCCGACAACACTCCAGCACTACCAGGTTATACCTCATACCATGCTTTTCGGCCCCAAAACTTGGACCGAACCACAAAAGGAGGGGGAGTATCAATATTCGTCAAAGATACCCACACCTCCAGGTTGGTGGCACAGCACGAAGCATCAGAGACTACCCATGTACAGCTAACAGTGGGAAAAACTGCCTTCCAGTTTATAGCCTGCTACAGACCACCCTCCCAAACCCAGGAACCCCACTCGGCCTTCCTGAGAACACTGGAAAATATGAAGATCTCTCCAAACACCATTATATTGGGCGACTTCAACTACCCAAACATAGACTAGGAGCATTACTCTAGCTCCAACACCCTAGCCCAAAGGTTCCTAGAATTTATAAACTCAAATGCTATGGAACAACTTGTTACCACTCCCACAAGAAAACATACTGGACCTGATCATCACCAACATGGGGACTCTATGTTCCAGACCAGAAGTGTATCCCTCACTGGTAAGATCAGACCATAAACTAATCTCACTGGATATTCACATCCCGACCCCACCCCCTGCCCAGAAAACCACAGTGAAAAACGTCTCTAAAGCAAATTTCACACTCCTCAAAACTGAGGTAGAATCCTTCAAAGCCCCCAGGCCTGTGGAAAATATGGCCCAGACCGCAGAATCCTTTATAAACGCATTCTATGAACACCTTCAGGAATGCATGGATCATGCAATCCCAAATAAAACCAAGACCCAATCCTCCAAAGGCAGACTTCCTGTCTGGTGGACCCCAGCCATAAACAAACTATACTATAGAAGGAGGAAGCTACTACATGATAGAGCAGAATCCCAAAAAGGGAAGGCATCTCTGATAAGTATTAGCAAAAAACTACGGGCACTCATAAAATCATCTAAGGCCAGCTTCGAGTAAAAAATTGCACAGGACACTAAGGATAATCACAAGGCTTTCTTTAGTTATGTTAGGAACATAAACAAACTATACTATAGAAGGAGGAAGCTACTACATGATAGAGCAAAATCCCAAAAAGGGAAGGCATCTCTGATCAGTATTAGAAAAAAACTACGGGCACTCATAAAATTGTCTAAGGCCAGCTTCGAGTGAAAAATTGCACAGGACACTAAGGATAATCACAAGGCTTTCTTTAGTTATGTTAGGAACCTGGGTGGGAATTCCCAGATATGCTCAGAATTAGTCCAAAATGACAAAAAATACACCGAACCCACAGACATTGCCAACATCCTAGCTGACAGGTTCAGTGCAAACTTCTCCCCACCAAAGGGCAAATATCTATCCCAGCAGAGTGCTGCCCCCTGACATCTCAGATGCTCAGGTAAGAGCTGCCCTCTCCAAAGCAAAAAACACAGCATCAATGGGACCAGACGGTGTCCGGGGCTGCATCCTACATGAACTCCAAGAAGAGCTAAACCCAAACATAAAACTACTGTTCAATCTCAGCCTTACTACAGGATATGTACCCAAAGAGTGGCGTACAGCAACAGTGGTCCCTATCCACAAAGGTGGTGCCTCAACGGATCCTGGAAACTATCGTCCTATAAGCCTGACTAGCTTGGTCTGCAAAGCTATGGAAAGGATCATCATGGACCTCATAAATAAAGATATTGGGGACCTACAGACACTGGATCCTACCCAGTTTGGCTTTGTTAAGGGCAGATCCTGCCTCTTAAACCTGGTCAATTTCTTTGAAACAGTCACCAAGGCCATTGATGAGGGGAAAGTGGTCCACACAGCCTACCTGGACCTTGCAAAAGCCTTCGATACAATACCCCACTCGGGCATTATAGATAAGCTCACCAGCTTAAATATAACCCCCTGTGTCACTAGATGGGTTGCAAACTGGCTCAAGGACAGAACCCACATGGTTAGAATTGCTGGAGCCATGTCAGACTCCAAACCAGTTAGAAGTGGCGTCCCACAAGGCTCAGTACTGGGACCTCTCTTGTTCGGTATATATTTCTCGGAGGTACAGGCCAACATGGAAGGACTGTGGCTGACCAAGTTCGCAGATGACTGCAAACTGGGTGCCATAATCGACTCTCCAGCCGACACAAGCATCCTCCAAAAAGGCCTCATAGAAACAGACAACTGGTGCCAGAGCCATGGCCTCAAGCTAAATGCCAAAAAGTGTATAGTCATCTCCTTTGGCAAAAACAAAGTGCCCACAAATTACCACATAAGTGGTAATCCATTAAGTACAGAAGAAGTAATTAGGGACCTGGGACAATCTCTCATTTGACAACCACGTGGCCAAAGTGGTTAGAAAAAACATTTTATATAGCCCACCTAATCATGAAGGGATTCACATCTAGATCAGGGGAGGTCATCGTGCCTCTTTACTCATCCCTCATCAGGCCCATAATTGAGTACAATGCCCCTTTTGGGATGTACCTTACCAGACACCTGCAGCAACTGGAAAGACCCCAAAAGTACCTCACCAAGAGGATCAAAGGGCTCAAACAGATGCCATATGCTGCCCGGTTAAAGAAACTCCAGCTCTACTCAGTGGCATACCACCTGCTCAGAGGCGATCTGTGCCTGACGTATAAAGCCATGTCCAACCCGGAATTAATGGACATGCTGCACCTCAGAAAATCCAAATCCCATCGAGCTACAGCTAGAGACTTGAACCTCAGCACTGAAATAAATAGGACATGCTGGAGGGACAGATTCATAACCCAGAGGCTCCCTTCACTCTGGAATAAAATCCCAGTCCAGGTTAGGCAGAGTCCCTCATTGACTCTCTTCAAGAGGAATCTTGATGAGTGAATGGGAGATCATAGGTTTACCCCGGGTATCACTTCTGTGTCACTGTTAGACAGAGGCACAGTATACTAACCTCGAAAAAGGGCATAGCAAAATTAATTTAAAATGGGTGGCGAAAGCCAAACACACTCTGGCTAGGCTTATAAATGCCCTAGGGCAGATAGTCTAGTATGAACCTATGAACCTATGAACAAGTAAGGGGGCCGAACTGATAAAGCTTGGAGTTCAGAGACCCGCCTAGCCAAAGTGATGGCTATCAAAAAGATTGTCTTCCAAGACAAAAATTTAATGTCATAGGTTGCTGCGGGCTCAAAAGGAGGCAAGGTAAGCCACTGTAACACAAAATTAAGGTCCCATGGCATTACAAGATCAAAGACTGGAGATCAAAGTAGCATAGTCCCTTTCAGAAAAGCCCTACAAAGTCTGTGCGCCATTAGATTGGGTTCATTAGCAACATGAAAAGTAGAAATGGCTGCCAACTGCACTTTGATAGTTGCCGCAGCTGATCCCTGGCTGAAGAGTTGAGAAAGAAATTCTAAAAACGATGAAATGGGAGCTGTATAGGGATTAATCTGCCTTTCATGAGCCCAAATGGAGAATCTCTTCCACTTACTGGAATACATCTTCCTAGTAGAAGGCTTGTGGGTAGAAGACAGAATATGAACCACCTCCGGTGAAAAATCATGAAGCCTGACTAGGGACGGAAATGGAGCAGCCATGCTGTCAACCTGAGGGTCTGAATGGAGGGGTGGAACTGCCCTGACATATGAGTCAACAGATCTGGCTCTGGGTCCAGAATCCACGGATCATCCATTAGATAAGGGTGGAGAAAAGGAAACCAGATCTGACGAGGCCAGTGTGGTGCAATCAGTATCATTTTGTTTCCCAAGGATTGTGCTTTCTGAATAACCTTCATTATCAGGGGGATTGGAGGGAAGGCATAGAGAAGACCGAAGGGCCAATCATGAACTAGAGCATCCCTGGGTGCCTCCCCCTTTGGGAGGATAAGGGTGAAGTAGCTGCTGCATTTGGCATTGAGGGGAGCTGACAAAGAGATCACAGCAAGGCTGACCCGATCTGTGGAAAATCCGCTCCACCACTTGTTCGCTCAGGGACCACTCGTGAGGCATCAGAATAGCTCTGCTCAGCCTGTCGGCAATCATGTTGGACTGCCCTGGTATGTGCATTGTCACTAGAAAGTGCCGGGAAGATACTGCCCACTGCCACACTCGAAGTGCCTCTCTGCAAAGGGGATACAACCTGGTTCCTCCCTGTTTGTTCAGATACCATACCACTGACATGTTGTCTGAGTGGATTACAATTGTCCCATGAGGAAGAAAGCCTTGAGGTGCTTGCAATGCTAAATAGCACCGCTCTCATCTCTAAGACATTGATATGCAAATAGATCTCGTGTTCTTGCCACATGCGTTGGACTGTCCCGCTGAGATAATGCCCCCCCCCCCGATCTGGAAGGCATCTGTGGTCACCGTGGCAACTGGAAAAGGAAGAACGAAAGGCATGCCCGCGTTGAGATTGCTGGTCTGAAGCCGCTAGTGCAGATCCTGCTTGCACCTGTCTGTAATCAAAATAAGATGGGAGAGCGGGAGATGCTGTAGAGACCATTGGGCAAAAAGTAACCACTGAAGAAGCCTCATGTGTAGTCTTGCAAGAGGAACTAGCATAATCATGGCAGCCATGGTCCCTAACAACTTGAGGAACACTTTTGCCTTGACTTTCTTCAGTGGTAGCAAAGCATAGACCTGCTGCTGTAAAACCTGAATTCTCTCTTCTGGTAGGAAAACCCTCATGAGCACTGTGTCTAATTCGGCGCCAATAAAGGTAACATGCTGCGAGGGCAACAAGGCAGACTTTTCCCAATTCAAAGTAATTCCCAGACTTTGGTACAGTGCAATAGTGGTGTCCCTGGTCTGTAGCAGTAGATGCCTGGTGGTGGCAGACAGGAGCCAGTCGTCCAGGTACGGAAACACTTGGAATCCCTGACATCTCAAGTGAGCCGTTACCACTGCCATGCATTTGGTGAACATCCTGGGGGCTGTGATGAGACCAAAAGGCAGGGTGCGAAACTGAAAATGACTGGCTCCCAGCCAGAAGCGTAGGTGACTTCTGGATGCCCTGTCCATTTTGATATGGTAGTAAGCATCCCTGAGGTCGATGGAGCACATCCACACATCTTTCCCTAATAACGGGAGAACTGACTGTAATGTGACCATGCAGAATTTGGACTTCTCTATATGAAGATTCAAATGGCTGAGATCCAAAATGGGTCTCAGGTCCCCTGTTCTTTTTGGCACCAAAAAGAATCTGGAATAAGTCCCTAATCCTACTTGGTCTGAGGGGACAGGCTGTATGGCTCCCTTTGACAGCAACTTTTGCACTTCTAAAGTTGCAGAATCCCTTTGACTGGGTGGAATGTCTGGGATTCTTTTGTTTGGAGGGGGATAAGAAAGAAGAGGAATATGATAACCTCTGGAAATTATCTCTAATACCCACTCGTCTTGGGTGATGTCTCACCAAGCTTCTGGGTATAGAGAAATGCGACCCCCGACTGGTTCCAGAGACGCAGAGTTGGGCCTCCCCTCAGGAGTGCTGGTAGGGAGAACCACAAAAGGAATCACAGTCCCCCTGGTTACACGGGCCTCCTCTGCCTCTAGGGTGGTGTCTACTACCTGAATTTCCACCCCCCCCTGCCTCTGGAGGGGGAATCACTCTGTGTGTCATGACAAAACATCTGCAACTTTCTAAACCACATTTTTCTACCCTTCTGGCCCTTAGGATAAGGTCTAGAAGGCATGGAAAAATGGACACCCATGGCAGACAGGGTTTTTCCTTCCTGCTCACACCTAGTGAGAGTGTCCTTCACCTTGGCTCAATATAAGGATGAACTGTCAAAGGGGTGTTGGTGAAGGTAGACTTGAAAGCCTCTGCGAAGTTGCACAGGTGCATCCAGGAGTGTCTCCTGAGAGAGACTCCGGAACCTGTAGTCCTGCTCGCTCCATTGGCTGCGTAAGAGATCAGCCTCATGGAGGAGTTGGTAATAGAAATTAGAGTAGACATCTGAGCATTGACCTTCTGAACCACAGCATCAGAAACGTTACCCTGTAGAGAATCTCCTAGCTCTTTTAGGAGATCTCTCTGGAGTCATTTAAAATGTGACAAATAGTTCAGTGACCGCAGTGTAAAGGCCGCTGAAGAGAACACACCCTTCCCATACCTGTCCATAGCCCTGGACTCCTTGTTAGGGGGATGGACGGCAGATGAAGTTTCTGCAAGTTCCTTCTTGGTGGCTGCTGCCACCACCATGGCATCTACTGGAATGCCTTTTGTAAGAAATTCTTTATCAGGGGGAGCGGACAAAATTTTTTTGGGTCTCCTAGGGACCGGTTCCACAGTGTCTGGAGTTTCCCACACCTTTTGACAAATGAGGTCCAGGATCTCGTCAAATGGGGGAGAAACCCAAGAAGTGGAGGGTTGGGACCCAAAGGCCTTTAGGAACACTGACTCCTCCTCAGAAGGGAGTTTGGAGGGCCACTCACCTCTCTGTCTCAATATTTCCAAGATATCTGAGAATGAGATATCGTCAGAAGATGACTTGGGGAACCCCTCTGACTCCTCAAGGTCGGTGTCAGACGTGAGAGACTCATCTTGGGAGTCAATGTGATTCCTCTTGCACACTCACTTTCTGGGGGAGCTCCTCAAGTAAAAAAATCTGGGGAGGCCTCAGAAAGCTGGGGACCACTCATGGAGGTATCCTGAGGTCTTAGGTCTCCGCTGTCCCTAGATAAAGGTTGATCTGAGACTGATATCGGTGCTGGAGGGGGAAGAGTGTCGGTGCAGTAAGATGCAGCTGACGACCTGGCCAGCACACTCCTCATGACCTTGAAAGCTGATCCCCCCAGCTCCAAAGGATGACTAACTGTGGAAGATATGGTATAGCCCTCAGAGCCGAGGAGATGAGGTCCGAAACCAATGTCGGGTCCACACTCACCCGAGCTGAAGCAACAAGAGAAAGGCTCAGAGCCAAAGAAGATTGACCTGAGACCTCCCTCTCGGTTCCGCCTGGTGAACTGTGAATCCTGGACCCCATGGATAGTGCCAACAGGGACAGAGCAGAGATCAGAGCCGAGATGCCAAAAGGGGCTACTGGAACCGACCTCACAGCTTCAGATGGAACCAACAGCTCTGGCTCCAAAGAAAGGTTCAGGGAAGGAACAGCCAAAGATGAAGGCAGGATGGGCTCCAGAGCCAACTGGGCCAGAGCCGAAAGCAATTTATCCAGCACTGATGACTCTATCAACATCATCATTGGAAAGGGTTCTAGAGGACATGGTCGGGGATCTGGATCTCCCTGCAGAGGGAGAGCTGTGAGTCGGAGAAACCGGTCGAAAAACTGGAGACCGGCTCTGAACTGATAAATCTGTCACCGGCTCCAATAAACTGGGAGCCAATGTTGACATCATAGATGCACTGCCTTCTGTCAGCCCTAAAGCCAGTGGAGCCGAAGAAGCAACTGTAGTTCTAGTGATTTTCTCTGGCAGCTCCAAGGAAACAGACGGAGCAGGAGAGCATTTCTTTGAGGATTTTTTGTCTGTTTTATTCACCCATTTGGAAGGAGAGGATCTGGAACTAGAAGACCTCTCCAAGTCTTCTTCAAAGGAAGGTTTCTGCAATCCTTTTAAAATAAGCTTGTTCTTCCACTCTTGCAGCACATGGGGACTGAAAGCATGGCAGAACAAGCAGGATTCTTGTAGATGAACAGCCTCCAAGCAATACACGCACACAGATTGCCCATCCATCAAAGACATCTTATTATTACATTTGACACACTTTTTAAAGCCCGAAGGCCTGTGTTCTTTAGAATCCTTGGACATGCTGATAGCAAGAACACACAAACACAGGGAAAAACAGTAGGGACACCTTCACCAAAGTAACCGAAAATAACCAAGATAGAGCACGGGAAACTAGAGCCTCTAACTGAAATGGCCTAGAGACCACAGGAAAACCACAGGGAGGACTAGGTCCTCTAAGTTAAACGGGCTTAGCCCAGGGAATAAGGGCACCAAAAACAGTCACACAACAAAAAAACACTAACAGGTCTACTACACAAAAACAGGGGAGGACTAGGTCCTCTAACTGAAATGGGCCTAGCCCGTAAACACCAAAAAAGGAAATGGGATACCAAGAAAAGTTCAACAGAACCAGTCGCACAACCAGCAGAAGCAAAACGTACACACTAGCTATGAAAATAGCTTTTGGAGCTACTATATTGAAAAATAAATAGAAAAACTGTACTTAGCCATGGCCAAGAGCAAGAGCACATCCGAGCTGTACGAGCAGCAAACGAGATCTGGGGATAGGCACGTTGCAGCATGGGATACCTCTTAGCCACACCAATTGAAGACTTTAAGCTAGAGTATGGCCGAGTCAGAGCCAAGGTTCAGCTCCGAACCCACGGGTAAGAATGTAGGCGAGACTGGACTACATAACATCCAATGTTACAATTATGATAGGCCTTGGCAGGTGGAATACATATATTTGTTTTTGCAGGCTGCTTAATGGGACTGTGTGAAAGCATTTGTCAAGTGCAATTGCCCAAATTATGTGCACCGATTTCTAAATTCCACCCCAGGACAGGTGAGAGAAAGCTAAAAGAAAATTATACAAAAAATCCTGAACAGCCTGCAATATGATGCCCATGATTTTTTTTCTCCATAAAAGAGTGATTTTGTGACATTAAGAGCATAGGACCAAACTGTGATCTTAAAAACACAGCTCATTCCTAAATGTTTACACACAAAACTGTGTTTATCTGGGGATGTGAAACTCAAAAAGCTCAAGGGGCAAATGGGGATGAGTTCCCTAAACCAAGAGCTGGACCAATGGTGACCAAAATAAGCCAATCACGTGTACATGCATATACACGCACATAAACACACACACACACACATATATATATATATATATATATATATATATATATAACACACACACACCCACACACATAAACTCTTGAAAATACAAAAGCAGGTCACAGTGTGCAAAGAAAATAAGACACACACTGACATATTCACCTCTTACATTCAAAAACAGACACACACACACACACACACACACACACACACACACACACACACACACAAAACACAGGACAAACATAGCTTGAAGTAAGAGATTTAAGGAATACTTGAAAATACAAAAAAAAAAGTTTCATTTGAGGACAGTTACAATATGCAAGGAAGCACTTCTTTCACAAGTCACTTCTAGCCAAAATGATCTTTTGAAAACTCTGAGTCAAGGTGTGAATAGTTTTTTGAATACATTCAAAAACATTTGTACTTGTGTTTATTTATTGTGTTCTTCTTCCTTACTGTTAAGTGTTGAAGTGGTTTTATTCTGCTGTATTTATTACTGCTTGTTAGTAGCCTGATTAAATTTATCTGTTATTCTAACCCTCTTAGTTTTGGTTTTCGCACTTGGGCATCAGGCCAGTTATTTTACATTTAACAAGGTTTTTGTGGTCTACACTGTTGTGGACAAACACTTATCAAAACCCTCTCTCCCCAAGTCCATCCAAGTTTTAGAACACTATGTCTGGACAATTCCCATCGGTTTCTCCTGCAGCCTGGTCTACATGGGCAAACTGAGACAGTGTAGCAACTGCCTCATATTCACTGACAACCCTCTTCTCCTAGCACATATTTGTTCTCCTTACGAGAGATGCATCTATATCAGTAAACTGGAATCCATGCCCTCTCGAGCCTTAGTCAATACCCCTGACAAAGAGGAGAATGCCAGCACAAACACCACACCACAGACATCATATAGCCAAGCACAGCACACACTCACATATGCAGAGGTCCTCAATAAAAACTTACCTAAACAGCAGAGACCTCCAAAACACACTCACAGACATTCAACACACAACACCAAACACATCACAGACAGCAGACAACACACCAGTGTCTCACAAACACAGCCCATAAGGCATAACAATAAACTCACACAGCCCATAAAGCACAACATTAAACTAAACATACTATTCAATGGCGACTCAATTGTGAGACACACTGATGTCCCCCTCACCAGGGTCGACAAGGTTAAAATCATGATCAGTTGTCTGTCAGGTGCCAGAATCCGCCACATCACACAAGCACTTAAGTCTCACCACAACAGGTACAAGTATGAATCTGTCATTGTTCATGTTCGTGTGAATGACTTGAGACGTACCTCCCTGGACTATATGAAGAGAGACATGATTGAGCTGTCAACGAGTATTTGTCCCAGGCAGGTATGACCCTAGCACTAAGCAGCAACCTACCTTCACCAAGAATGATACCACAATACCAACAAAAAATAATTGACTTCAACAATTGGCTTAGTTTTTGGTGTTATTTCAAAGGGATCCAGTATCTGTCTGCCTGGGATGATATGGTTGACAGACCTCGATGCTTTGCCAGAACTGGCCTCTACTTGTCACCCCTGGGATTCAGGATTCTGGCCAAGGCTCTTGCCTCCCCCTTTGTGTCTTTTTTAGCAATGTCCCACAGACAAATCTTCCAACATAAAAGATCTGTCAAAAAGCAAATTGAAGGTCATGCTGCTTAACGCTAGGAGCCTTAACCTGAAAATGCACTCAGTTGAGGCTCTCCTAGTACTGAAATATGCTGACATCTGTGCAGTCATGGAAACTTGGTTCAAGGCTGCTGTGAGCACCCCTGCCTTACCAAGCTAAACCTCATTCCACACATTCTGACCCCAAAATGAGGTTGGGAAGACTAAGGGTTGCGGAGTTTCTATTTTCATTAAAGACAAGTACACCTATAGAATGGTTTGCCAGCATGATGCACTAGAACTTCTCCATGTGCAATTGACAATTGGAAAGACACACATCCAAGTTATAGCCAGCTATAGACCCCCTCCATGACTGAGGACACCCACTTTTCCTATCAGGACCTACTTGAGTCCATCAAGGTACCTCCTAACACCCTGATCCTTGGTGACTTTAACTACCCCACCATAAACTGGGTGAACTATTCCTGATCTAATGAATGATCTAAATCACCCAACAATTCCTTGATTTCATCAATTCTAATGCACTAGACCAGCTTGTCTCATCCTCCACAAGGGGAGATAGCATTTTAGACTTGGTTTTCACCAACATGGGTGACTGCTGCACCACCCCCATAGTACGTTTTTCATTGGTGAGATCAGATCATTGGTCTGCCTCAATCAAAGTGTCTATCCTGTCCAAACCCTCCCCCCCAAGCCGTAACCAGGCTAAAAACTTTGCAAAAACTGACTACAACCTTCTAAGAGAGGATATCAGTAGCTTCGCATCACTGCCCCCCTCAGAGGATGCAGACAAATATGCTGAACAGTATGCCAGTGCAGTATACAAGCACCTGTACAACTGCATGGACTTAGCCATAACCAACAGACCTAAAACCTGCTCCTTAAGGAAACACAAACCTATATGGTGGGCATCCACTATCAACAGGCTTTACAACAAAAGGAAGAAACTGTTGTCCAAGAGTAAAAAGGCACAAATTGGAAAAACTCCCTCCTTAGCCTCAACAAGCAAATTAGGTCACTTGTGAAAACCTCCAAAGCCAATTATGAATCGAAACTACCCTCCAAAACAAAGGCTAACCACAAAGCCTTTTTCAGTTATGTCAGACATCTCCATGGCAAAGCCCAGGTTTGTTCTGAATTAGTTCTTACCAGTGCTACTTACACTGATCCTGTGACTTAGCCAACTTGCTAGCAGATAGGTTCAGCACAAACTTCACCCCCCAGTCCCCCACAAAGGCCCATTCGACATCCCCGATACTTGCCCAGCACTTCACATCTCTGTAGATCAAGTGTTAAAGGCCCTATCCAAGGCAAAGAACACAGCTTCCATGGGGCCTGATAGTATCACAGGCTGTATTCTGCAACATCTCCATCAAGAACTAGCCTCACCATTGAGCACCCTATTCAACCATAGCCTAAGTATAGGCTTCATTCCAGCAGAGTGGACAACTGCCATTGTCATCACTTTGCACAAAGGTGGTGCCACTACTGACCCTGGTAACTATCGCTCCATTAGCTTGACAAGTCTGATCTGTAAGACCATGGAGCATATTATTAAGGACCTCATAAACAAGGACATAGGCAATCTCCAAGCACTTGACTCCACCCAGTTCGGATTCGACAAGGGCAGATCTTGCCTGTTGAACCTGGTTGACGTTTCTGAGACTGTCACCAAGGCACTGGATGAGGGAAAGTCAGTACACACATCTTACCTTGGACTTGGCCAAAGCCTTTGACACAATCCCCCATTTGGGAATCATTGAAAAGATAACAGAACTTGGTGTAAATTCTTATCTCATCAGGTGGGTGGCCAACCGACTCATTGATAGGACCCACAATGTCAAAATAGGTGCCACTCCCTGCAATAGCAGACCTGTCACTAGTGGTGTCCCCTAGGGATCTGTCCTGGGACCCCTATTGTTTGGCATCTATTTTTCAGAGGTCCAGGCAAAGACAAAAGGCCTGTGGCTGACCAAGTTTGTGGACGACTGTAAGTTGGGTGCTGTCATTGACTCCCGAAATGATGCTAACATACTTCAAGAGGGTCTTACAGCAACAAATGACTGGTGCCAAAGTCATGTCCTTAAGTTAAATGCAAAAAAAAGTTTTGTCATACTATTTGGCAAAAAAAGACCCCTACTGATTACCACATTAGCGGCAACCCACTAAGCACACAACTTGTGGTAAGAGACTTGGGTACACAAGTTGACAACAATCTCACATTTGACCATCATGTAGTGGCAGTGGTTAGAAAAGCTTTTTACTTGGTTCATCTCATAAGTAAAGGGATTGCATCCAAAAAAAAGGAGGTTATTACCTCTTTGTACTCCTCCCTCATTAAGCCAATAATTGAGTACAATGCCCCATTTGGTATGTACCTCTCCAAACATCTGCACCAACTGGAAAGACCACAGAAATACCTCACAAAGAGAATCCATGGCCTCCAACACCTGTCCTATGTGGACAGGCTCAAATAACTATCACTCTACTCTATATCATACAGATTGCTCAGAGGTGACCTGTGTTTCGCCTATAAGGCAATCTCAGACCCTGCTCTACTAGAGATGCTCCATATCCGTAAGTCTAACTTCTTGCATAGTACCTGATCAAAAGGCTTAAATCTAATATGCGACATTAACAAAACTTGCTGGAGAGACAGATATGTCTCCCAGAGGCTGCCCCATCTCTGGAATAGACTCACTATACATGTCAAGCAAAGTACGTCATTGACCCTCTTCGAGCACAACCTTGATGAGTGGATGGGCAACCACAAATTTGTCACAGGGGTACCACCTGTGTCCCTCACTGACAAGGGCGACAGGTGCTGATTGTGGTTTCTTTTCTGGGGATAAACTCTTGGCTAGGCTTGTAAGGCCCCCAGAGCCATTAGCCAAGTAATCTCCTCTGATCCTATACTCGGAACTAATCCAGCCCATAATTGAGCATAATGCCATGTTCGGCATGTACCACATAAAGCACCTGCAGCAACTGGAGAAACCTCAAAGTTTTCTAACAAAGGAGATCAAGGGGCTCCAGCTTGTGCCTCACAAACACCGACTGAAGACACCTGTCATTATACTTTGTATCTTATAGACTTCAGAGGGAGACTTATTCCTGGCCTACAGTGCAATCCAAGACCCAAATCTAATGAACTTGATGCATATGAGTAAATCAAATAGGACTAGGGATACCTGTTCCAGGGATCTAAATATAGCCTGTCACTTAAACAGGACATGCTGGAGGAACAGATTTATTGCCCAGTGACTGACAAGTCTATGGAACTGGCCACCATTTCATGTGAAACAGAGCACCCCTATGAAACTGTTCAAGAGGAACCTAAACAAGTGGATGGGACACTGTAAATTCTTACCAGAGATAGCGCCCAAACCCTCCTGTTCATAGGCAGTCAGCACTGAATGCAATCTTGGCTATTGACTAG